>NC_057807.1:37864804-37898346 GCF_018294505.1 Triticum aestivum
TATTTCAGTTCTGTTTTCTTTTTTTTAATTCTTTTGCCACTGTTTTGAATTAAAATAATAATTCAAACAATGCCAAAGCTCCTCTGAATATTTTATATTGCTAGATGGACTTTTCCAAAAGCTTATAAAATATTTCAGGGGGTATTTGAAATTATATTCTAATTATATGAATATAATTCAAATTCAAATAGCTAATGAATTAAATCCAAAGTCCCAAAAATAAATGCTTAAAAATGTTCAATATTTTGGTTGGGACCAGAACCCTTACCAAAAATTATCAAACATTTAAGAAGAGCCTTTTGGAGCAATGAATGAGATTTCTAGGGTTTTTGCCCCTCTTTTATTTAGGGTTTTGAGGCTTCCAATATTCCTCAATTCAAGTTTCAAAAATATAGACATGATGCACACATGAAGCTAGCCTAGAGCAATGCCAGAAACTAGGGATGTGACACGAGTTAGGACTTGATCCTCAAACCGATTTTGCAAATCAACCTGAGTCTGAGCGGCTACGGGGATCAGCGGTCTTATGTCATCCTTCATGTGCATCTCAGGTTTTAGACCAATACCTACCTTGAGGGCTACTGGCTATGTATCTCGGTAGAGAATAAATTACATCAATCAAAAATATTGACAAAAATCGACCCACATTCGGGGTGGTGCACCACCTCGGAAGTAGTCCGGCATAAAGCTCGGGCACTAGTGGCTGGCTCCATAGAGGGCATTTCCGGCATTAAGCTCGGATAAACTCCTTCAAAATTCTTTGAACCAAGGTGATTTACGACACCTCGGATACAGTCCGGCGTTGGCGCTCGGATACATAGTCCGGCGTTGGAGCTCGGATACAGTCCGGCGTTGGAGCTCGGACGCAAGAGGACGCTGCCGCCCGGAAACAACTTCAAACCCGAAGTGTGGCATAAAAATAACAAGGCATTGATAAAGGCCGGAAACTTAAAGGGGCTCCTCGGATACCCGAAGTGTAAACTCGTCGAATGCATTTCGGCGATCCTCAAGATAGAAGATGAGAAGATTTGTTGAACCAGTTTTCAAGACCAGCAACCGAAGATGAAGAATAGCTCGGAAGAATCGAGGAGCGTCCCTAACTTGAAGACCGGTTCAGGGGGCTACCGACGGTGTCCTGGACTAGGGGGTACTCAACGCGTCGTCTCCCGATCAGTTGGATTGGGCCGAGGACCCCCATGGCCGTATACTCATGGGCCAGTCCGGACAGCTGCCGCATACAAGGAAGAATCCACAAGACTTGGCGATCAAGACAAGGACTCCTCCCCCACCGGCGTATTCGGCTAGGACTCTTGTTATCCTAGGCCTCTGGTGCATTATATAAACCGGGGCCAGGCTAGTCGATAGACATACACAACAACAATCATACCATAGGCTAGCTTCTAGGGTTTAGCCTCTCTGATCTCGTGGTAGATCAACTCTTGTACTACCCATATCATCAATATTAATCAAGCATGAGTAGGGTTTTATCTCCATCGAGAGGGCCCGAACCTGGGTAAACATTGTGTCCCTTGCCTCCTGTTACCATTGATCCTAAGACGCACTGCTTGGGACCCCCTACCCGAGATCCGCCGGTTTTGACACCGACACAGAGCACCTTTAAAGATCAAGGACTGACTACACATTGTAATTCATGGTAAAAGAGATCCAGTCAAGGCATACCCAATATAAACTAATAGTAATGAATGCAAATGATAGCGTGCTCTCCAGCGGGTGCTTCTAATAAGAGGGATGATGACTCAACATAAAAGTAAATAGATAGGCCCTTCGTAGAGGGAAGCAGGGATTTATAGAGGTGCTAGAGCTCGATTTTAAAATAGAGATGAATAACATTTTGAGCGGCATACTTTCACTGTCAATGCAACAACTATGAGATGGCGATATCTTCCATACTACATGCATTATAGGTGGTTCCCAAACAGAATGGTAAAAGTTTATACTCCCCCACCACCAACAAGCATCAATCCATGGCTTGCTCGAAACAACGAGTGCCTGAAACTAACAACAGCCCTCGGGCAGTTTTGTTTAATTATTTTGATTTGCATTCATCTTTTTGGATCATGATAACCCACAAGTGTAGGGGATCGCAACAGCTTTCGAGGGTGAAGTACAACCCAAATTTATTGATTCGACACAAGGGGAGCCAAAGAATATTCTTGAGTATTATCAGTTGAGTTGTCAATTCAACCACACCTGGATAACTTAGTATCTGCAGCAAAGTGTTTAGTAGCAAAAGTGGTATGATAGTAATGGTAACAGTAGCAACAGTAAAGGTAGATGTTTTTGGGTTTTTTTGTAGTAGTTGTAACAGTAGCAACAAAAAAGTAAATAAGCGGAGAACAATATGTGAAAAGCTCGTAGGCAATGGATCAATGATGGATAATTATGCCGGATGCGATTCCTCATGCAATAGTTATAACATAGGGTGATATAGAACTAGCTCCAACTCATCAATGTAATGTAGGCATGTACTCCATAAATAGTCACACGTGCTTATGGAAAAGAACTTGCATGACATCTTTTGTCCTACCCTCCCGTGGCATCGGGGTCCTAGTGGAAACTAAGGGATATTAAGGCCTCCTTTTAACAGAGAACCGGACCAAATCATTAACACATAGTGAATACATGAACTCCTCAAACTACGGTCATCACCGAGAAGTATCCCGATTATTGTCACTTCGGGGTTGTCGGATCATTACACATAATAGGTGACTATATACTTGCAAGATAGGATCAAGAACACACATATATTCATGAAAACATAATAGGTTCAGATCCGAAATCATGGCACTCGGGCCCTAGTGACAAGCATTAAGCATAGCAAAGTCATAGCAACATCAATCTCAGAACATAGTGGATACTAGGGATCAAACCCTAACAAAACTAACTCGATTACATGGTAAATCTCATCCAACCCAGCACCGTCCAGCAAGCCTACGATGGAATTACTCACGCACGGCGGTGAGCATCATGAAATTAGTGATGGAGGATGATTGATGATGACGACGGCGACGAATCCCCCTCTCCGGAGCCCAGAGTGGACTCCAGATCAGCCCTCCCGAGAGAGATTAGGGCCAGGCGGAGGCTCCGTATCGTAAACGCGATGAAACTTTCTCCTTGATTTTTCTCTCCCCGAGACGGTATATATGGAGTTGGAGTTGAGGTCGGAGGAGGTCTGGGGGGCCCACGAGATAGGAGGGCGCGCCCTAGGGGGGGAGCCTCCTGTCTCGTGGACAGCCCGTGGGCCCCCTGACCTTGATTCTTTCGCCAAAAATTCTTATTAAATCTGAAAAGTGCCTCCGTGGATTTCCAGGACATTCCGAGAACTTTTCTTTTCTACACATAAAACAACATCATGGTAGTTCTGCTGAAAACAACGTCAGTCCGGGTTAGTTTCATTCAAATCATGCAAGTTAGAGTCCAAAGCAAGGGCAAAAGTGTTTGGAAAAGTAGATACATTGGAGACGTATCAACTCCCCCAAGCTTAAACCTTTGCTTGTCCTCAAGCAATTCAGTTGATAAACTGAAAGTGATAAATAAAAACTTTTACAAACTCTGTTTGCTCTTGTTGTTGTAAACATGAAAAGCCAGCATTCAAGTTTCAGCCAATATTATGAACTAACCATACTCACAATAACACATAGGTCTCACAATTACTCATATCAATAGCATAATCAGCTAGCGAGTCATATTAATAAAACTCGGATGACAACACTTTCTCAAAATAATCATAACATGATATAACAAAATGGTATCTCAATGCAGAGCACCTTTAACGATCAAGGACTGACTAAACATTGTGATTCATGGTAAAAGAGATCCAATCAAGTCATACCCAATATAAACCAATAGTAATGAATGCAAATGATGGTGTGCTCTCCAGCGGGTGCTTTTAATAAGAAGGGTGATGACTCAACATAAAAAGTAAATAGATAGGCCCTTCGCAGAGGGAAGCAGGGATTTGTAGAGGTGCCGGAGCTCGATTTTAAAATTGAGATTGAATAACATTTTGAGCGGCATAGTTTTGCTGTCAACGCAACAACTATGAGATGGCTGTATCTTCCATACTACATGCATTATAGGCAGTTCCCAAACAGAATGGTAAAGGTTTATACTCCCCCAACCACCAACAAGCATCAATCCATGGCTTGCTCGAAACAACGAGTGCCTGCAACATACAACAGCCCTGGGGGAGTTTCGTGTAATTATTTTGATTTTCTTTGATCTTTTTGGATCATGGGACTGGGCATCCCGGTTACAGGCCCTTTCTCGTGAATGAGGAGCGGAGTCCACTCCTCGTGAGAATAACCCACCTAGCATGGAAGATATAGGCAGCCCTAGTTGTAACATGAGCTGCTCGAGCATACAAAACAGAATTTCATTTGAAGGTTTGGAGTTTGGCACATACAAATTTACTTGGAACGGAAGGTAGATGCCGTATATAGGAAGGTATAGTGGACTCATATGGAACAACTTTGGGGTTTAAGGGGTTTGGATGCACAAGCAGTATTCCCGCTTAGTTCAGGTGAAGGCTAGCAAAAGACTGGGAAGCGGCCAACTGAGAGAGCGACAATAGTCGTAAGCATGCATTAAAATTAATTCACACCGAATACAAGCATGAGTAGGATATAATCCACCATGAACATAAATATCACGAAGGCTATGTTGATTTGATTCAACTACATGCGTAAACATGTGCCAAGTCGAGTCACTCAATTCATTCAAAGGAGGATACCATCCCATCATATCACATCATGATCATTCTAATAGCATGTTGGCACGCAATATAAACCATTATAACTCATAGCTAATCAAGCATGGCACAAGCAAATATAATCTCTAAATGTCATTGTAAATATGTTTACTTCATAATAGCTGACTCGGGAACGATGAATCATCATATTTACAAAAATAGGAGAGGTCGAGTTCATACCAGCTTTTCTCATCCCAATAAGTCCATCATATATCATCATTATTGACTTTCACTTGCACGACCGAACGATGTGTATAATAATAAGAGTGCACGTGCATTGGATTAAGCTGGAATCTGCAAGCATTCAACTCAAGAGATAAGACAAGTAATATGGGCTCTAAATATAAATAATAAATCATGCATATGAGAGCCACTAAGCATTTTCAATATGGTCTTCTCGACCCCCAAAAGAAAGAAAAGAAAATAAAACTATTTACACGGGAAAGCTCCCAACAAGTAAAAGAAGAACGAGAAATCTTTTTTGGTTTTCATTTTAATTTCTACTACAAACAAGGAAATTAAATTAACTAATTTTTTTTGTTTTTTCTTAAGGTTTATCAAACACACAAGAAGAAAGCTAGAAAAAGTAATTTAAACTAACATGGATAATACAATGAAAGAGTATGAACACCGATGACTAGTGTGTGAACATGATTGTAAAGTCGGTGAGAAATACGTACTCCCCCAAGCTTAGGCTTTTGGCCTAAGTTGGTCTAATACCCAGGACCACCGCTACTCTCTCCGGTGTAAGGAGAGGTATAATCAGGATAATACTGGCTAGTCATCTCCTGATCCCACTGGACAGATGATGCACGATAAGGGTCCACCTCAGGTTCAGGTTCTGGAGTAAAAGCTTGGGCTAGATAGTTGTTCACCGCTTCTGGTGGGACGAGAAAATTTTCTGCAAGTAAATCAAACAACAGAGGCGCAGGCAAAATAATGATCTCAATGTGTTTCTTATTAAATCTAAGTTTATACAAGAGCATCTTTTCTTCGTTGTCAACGATAAACTTGTGTGCTACCATGCTCTTGTAATCTAAAATGTGCGGGGGCAATTTTGTTTCCTCCTCCTCAAGGTGCCTAATGGGTAGCTGGAAATGTTCAGCAAGACGTGCAGCATAGATACCTCCAAATATGGGGCCTTTTGTACAATTCAGGGCTAGTCATTTAGCGACGACGGCACCCATACTAAAAGTATTGTCTCGCAGCAAAGCATGTTGAAGAATAATAATATCTGGAACGCTCAAATTTCCACTATTCCCACGACCAATCAAGCATCTACTAGCAAATATGGCAAAGTAGCGTAAAACAGGAAAGTGTATGCTAGAGACTTTGCCTCAGAGCCCTTCTTTGGCTCTTATACAGCAATAGTTTTAACGAAGCCATCCACATCATCATGATGGGGTTCCTCTAGTTCTCCCTCATAAGGTATCCTACATACCGCGCAAAAATAACGTTAAGACATTTCTTTGAATTCATCATATAAATGGAATGATACTGCAGGCCGTGATTTCTTAGGATAATAATAAAAGTTTTGCACGAAAGTATTGGTAAGTAAGAGATACTGATCGATTCAGTCGTTCATGAAACCGGTGAAGCCTGTAGTCCCGATTAAAGCATAAAAGTCTTCATGAATTCCGGCTTCCTTCAAGAAAACCTCACATGGCCATTCACATGACCATACTTCCGCTAGGCGAGGAAGATTATACTTGAGTTTTTCCTTCTCTTTGTCTTGTTTTTCCTTAGAGCTTTGGCTAGAAGAGCCTTTAAAGAACCTCCTTAACATTTTCTGAAAATTCTGAAATTTTAGTAACTTCAAAATAAAAGTGGATAAAACTAAACAAGATTGATAGCAACTACTCCTACAAGTGCCTAGAGCCTATATCATGCTTTGGAATTGCTTGGGACCTCAAAAATTTAACATGCAAGGTCAAGAACATGGTCACCTATGCAGCAAAAATTTGCAATGAATAAAGCACTAGAACAAAAACTAATTGGACCAACGGAGGAGTCACATACCAAGCAACAATCTCCCAAAGCAGTCTTGCGAATAGAGCTTTGAGCTAAGAGATCGAAAATCGCAGCAAAACGGGCTAGAACTCGGGCTTGAGCTGGATGGGATTTTTTTGGGTAGAAGATGAAGTGTGTGGGTGGCATAAGTGGAGGGGAGCCACCAGGGGCCCACTAGACAGGGGGGCACGCCCTACAGGGGGGCCCTCCTCTCTCGTGGCCTGGTGCTTGGCCCTCCTGCAGTGTTTTCAGTGCCTAAAATCCTCAAATATTCCAGAAAAAATCATACTAAATTTGCAGGGCATTTGGAGCACTTCTATTTTCGGACTATTTTTTAATGCATGGATAATTCAGAAAACAGACAGATAATACTAGTTTTGCTTTATTTATTCTAAATAACAGAAAGTAAAAAGAGGGTACAGAAGGTTGTGCCTTCTAGTTTCATCCATCTCGTGATCATAAAAATGAACCCGCTAACAAGGTTGATCAAGTCTTGTTAACAAACTCATTCCGAATAACACGGAACCGGAGAAATTTCGAATGACACTAAGTTACCTCAACGGGGATATGAAAATCCCCAACAATAAGAATATCATACTTTTCTTGTTAACAAACTCATTCCGAATAACACGGAACCGGAGAAATTTCGAATGACACTAAGTTACCTCAACGGGGATATGAAAATCCCCAACAATAAGAATATCATACTTTTTCTTGACAGTAGGGAGAGGAAATTCAAAACCTCCAAAGATGATAGTAGGAACTTTTTCAATAGAATTGATACTATGAAGTTGAGATTGTTTCCTCGGAAAGTGTACCGTATGCTCATTGCCATTAACATGAAAAGTGACATTGCCTTTGTTGCAATCAATAACAGCCCCTACAGTATTAAGAAAAGGTCTACCAAGGATAATAGACATACTATCGTCCTCGGGAATATCAAGAATAACAAAGTCTGGTAAGATAGTGACATTTGCAACGACAACAGGCACATCCTCACAAATACCGACAGGTATAGCAGTTGATTTATCAGCCATTTGCAAAGATATTTCAGTAGGTGTCAACTTATTCAATTCAAGTCTACGATATGAAGAGAGAGGCATAACACTAACACCGGCTCCAAGATCACATAAAGCAGTTCTAACATAATTTCTTTTAATGGAGCATGGTATAGTTGGAACACCCGGATCTCCATGTTTCTTTGGTATTCCACCCTTAAAAGTGTAATTAGCAAGCATGGTGGAAATTTCAGCTTCCGGTATCTTTCTTTTATTTGTGATGATATCCTTCATATATTTAGCATAAGGATTTACTTTAAGCATATTAGTTAAGCGCATACGTAAGAAAATAGGTCTAATCATTTCAACAAAGTGCTCAAAATCCTCATCATCCTTTGACTTGGATGGTTTAGGAGGAAAGGGCGTGGGTTTCTGAACCCATGGTTCTCTTTCTTTACCGTGCTTCCTAGCAACAAAGTCTCTCTTATCATAACGTTGATTCTTTGATTGTGGGTTATCAAGATCAACAGCAGGTTCAATCTCTACATCATTGTCTTTGCTAGGTTGAGCATCAACATGAACATTATCATTAACATTATCACTAGATTCATGTTCATCACCTGATTGTGTTTCAGCATCAGAAATAGAAATATCATTTGGATTCTTAGGTGTGTCTACAGTAGGTTCACTAGAAGCATGCAAGGTTCTATCGTCTTTCTTTTTCTTCTTTTTAGAAGAACTAGGTGCCTCTAAATTATTTCTCTGAGAATCTTGCTCGATTATCTTAGGGTGGCCTTCAGGATACAAAGGTTCCTGAGTCATTGTCGGTGTCAAAACCGGCGGATCTCGGGTAGGGGGTCCCGAACTGTGCGTCTAGGCGGATGGTAACAGGAGACAAGGGACACGATGTTTTACCCAGGTTCAGGCCCTCTTGATGGAGGTAAAACCCTACGTCCTTCTTGATTAATATTGATGATGTGGGTATTACAAGAGTAGATCTATCACGAGATCAAGGAGGCTAAACCCTAGAAGCTAGCCTATGGTATGATTGTTGTTCGTCCTATGGACTAAAACCATCCGGTTTATATAGACACTGGAGAGGGCTAGGGTTACACAAAGTCGGTTACGATGGTAGGAGATCTACATATCCGTATCGCCAAGCTTGCCTTCCACGCCAAGGAAAGTCCCATCCGGACACGTGACGAAGTCTTCAATCTTGTATATTCATAGTCTTGGACTCCGGCCGATGATGATAGTTTGGCTATCCGGACACCCCCTAGTCCAGGACTCCCTCAATAGCCCCTAAACTAGGCTTCAATGACGACGAGTCCGGCGCGCATATTGTCTTCGGCATTGCAAGGCGGGTTCCTCCTCCGAATAATTTATAGAAGTTTGTGAACACCAGGATAGTGTCCGGCTCTGCAAAATAAATTTCACATTCCACCGTAGAGAGAATGATATTTACACAAGTTCAATCTGCTGACGTATTTCGTGGCATGACGTCACACCACAACCAAGCCTTTACTTGAATCGTTTTTATTATACCACCTCAGCGCGTTTAGCGAAGTGGTTTCCTTGGCACGTCTTGTCGAAGCAGAGATCGTGTTCCCCTTATTCCGGGATTCCCATCAATACGGACGTGGGTAACCCAACTGCGCCCGTTGCCACGCCCCCTCCATCGAAGGCGAGTTCCAAACGGTCACGGGGACGGCTCTTGGTATTCTCCCGCTTTATAATGAGACCAAGGCCCGTTCCTTTTCTTCAATCCTCAATCGAATCCGCCCCTCGCCCTAAGTTCCAACACCCAGGGCTCCGGATTCGGGCACTTTGGACCTTCAACAATGTCCGGCTCCGACCTACAGGGCCAGTGGATGCCCTCCTTCGTCACGAAAGAGGACGTGCTAAAGTTGAGAGACGCCAGGTACTTAACCTATGAGATTTCGCATAGGTTGCCTACCCAAGGGCAAGTCATTCCTACTCCTGAGCCTGGTGAGAGTGTCGTGTTCGCGTCTCACCTCCGTCGGGGTTTAGGCTTCCCGATGGATCCCTTCGTGAGGGGGCTCCTGTTTTACTATGGGTTGGAATTCCACGACTTGGCTCCGGAGTCTATCCTCCACATCTCATCATTCATTGTCGTCTGCGAAGCCTTCCTCCGCACTACCCCTCACTTCGGTTTGTGGCTCAAAACCTTCAATGTGGAGCCGAAGATGATTGAGGGGCGTCAGGCAGAGTGCGACGGGGCGGTTATAAGCAAGAGGGTCGATGCTCCATGGCCCAAGGGCTCTTTTTAGGAGGAGCTCGGCTTGTGGCAACAGGAGTGGTTCTATATCACCGCTCCAAGGGGCAGCAGGCAGAGGCCGCCGCCCGCCTTTCGCTCGGGCCCTCCACAACGGTTGACGTCATGGGTCAACAAAGGGTTTGACTGGGGGCCGTCCAAGGATGTACCCCTATTGCAGGGCCAAATTCGAGACCTCCAAGAAAGGGAGATCACTCTGGTCGTAGTGACGCAGGTTATGCTGATTCGGCGTCTTCTGCCCTGCAAGCGTCGCGCCCTCTGCTTGTGGGAATTCAATCCGGAGGGACCACGAGCTCTCCAACACTTCATGGGCACAATACCCGTGGAGATGTACAAATTGTTCTTCGGATCACAAGAAATGTGTCCGGACTTGACCGAGGACGCTGGCCTAAGCTGCAAGCGCCCGGATACTCAAGTAAGTAGCCCTGTGTCCGGACATATCATCCATTTATTTATCATGGATTTGCCTTTTAACCGGCTATCCCTTGAACAAGAGTGGATAGCGCAAGCAAAACTGATACGGTGTCCGCCCCCCCTCCCTGAGACCACGCCGGATCCCATGTTAATCAAAATGTTGGAGGTAGCGCCTTCGGAGGTGGGTGAAGGGGGGAATAGGGAAACTACCACCTCTGTTAAGGAGGCTCTCAGTAAGGGGGGAATCAAGAATCCCTCCCTCTAGGGGGAGAAGAGGACCGCTTCCGAAAACCCGGAGGCCAAAGCCTCGAAGCGGGGAAAGAAATCTGCACCGGAAGGTCCTGTGCCGGGAGGAGTCCCGGCCGCACAGTCTCCCCAAAGGAATCAGCCCTTCAGCGAGCCGTAAGTAGAAAAAAGGGAAGTTTTATAATAAGGGACATCCCTATTTTATTTCTAAGGATAACCGAAGTTTTTACCTTGTAGTTCGGATCTCAGCCCTTCTCAGCAGAGCTCATCCTCGGGGGACCTTCGTCCGGAGATGATGGAGAGCGAAACGCCTCCATTTGTCGCCCCGTCAGGCGGGGCGAACGACCCTGAGGTGTCGTCACGGAGGGTCTCCCCGAGTCCGGCGGGGCCGGGGAGTTCGGCACCCACTGGAGTATGGCCGGTGGAGCTCCAGGGTTTGCTCGAGAGGGCGTCTCTCTCAGAAGATCACCGCGCATTAATGAGTACGGTTATTGAAAGGATCTCATCCGCCGAGAGCGGGTTGGATGAGGCCGTCGGAAGTTTACTGACGGGGTTTGAGGTACGCAAAAAATGACATACCTTTTGACAGTTTTGCACATAGAGTGCGCCCTGTATAGATAGTAGCCCCTGAGACTCGGTATGTTGTCGAAAGCGACAGCGTGCCGAGGATCATAATCTCAGTTACAAAATGTCGCCTTTCCTATGCAGGTGGCGGAACATTCGGTGGCCAGCCGGACTGATAGAGTTGCCGAGCTGAAGTGGCAACTCGATGTTGCGGATGCGGACATCGCGCTGGTCAATAAACGACTTGACGAGTCGCAAGGTAGGTGGTTTTTCCGCGGTCACCTGGTAAGGGAGCTGATGCCCACTCCTTACAACATGTATGCTTGATGCAGATGGTGCCGCTGCTGTGGAAAACCTTCGGGCGGAGCTTGCTCGAGCCAAGGACCAAGCCAGAAAAAGTGATGCGGCTGCCTCGAAGGCAGCGGAGGAGCTAAAAGCCGAAAAGGCTGCTCACTGCCGAAGCAGGGAGGAAATGGCCGTAATGGCCATGAAATTAAAAGATGCTACCAACCACTATGAGGTTCTTGAAAGAGAACACCAAGCGAAGCAGGAGGGCCTGAAGAAGGCCACCGCCAAAGCCAAGGATGCCCGTTCTGCAATGCGGGCTATGAAGGAGGAACCGCGTCAGGCCGGAGACATTGCGGCTGGAAAGCCCTTTCTGTTGCGTAGGAAGTTCACGGATCCGAAGTATGCTTAGTTGGGCCACTTGTGGGGTGCGCAGGATCCTTATCTGGATTTGGCGGCGAGTGCGGCGGACGCAGTTGTGCATTTCCGAAGTCAGAAGGATCATGAAATGGAAGAGCTTTTTTGGTCTCAATTCCATAGTCCGGAGCGTCCACTTCCGTTGACCGATCGGTTGGCTGAGTGGTCTGAGATGAATAGATGGTCCGGACTTGCCATGACGGATGTGGTGGCTCATCTGTGGCCGGAAAGGCCCAAGCCGAAGAGTTATTTTGGCTTATTCCAGCAATTCCTTGGGGCGGTGCCGCATATCAAGGCGATGAAGCGGTCGGCATGCATAGAGGGTGCACGGATGGCTCTTGCCCGTGTTAAGACATACTGGGCGGATATGAATGCCACCGATGTTGCGTCCCGGGGTTCGGACGGGAGTCGATTACCCGCCGAGCACTATTTTGAGGAATCCTGCAGGGCGCTCGTTTAATAGAGTCGCAGTGCTCGAAAAATGTCATGTTCAAATGACATGTATGATTTGTGAGATCATATTTATAATGTAACGGCTTTTTATACTTGTGCGTTCAAGTATTGAAGTATCTCCTGTGCGGCCGTTAATATATATGTATTTATAACCTAAAAGATGGCAGTCTTTGGCTTCAGCCCCCACGCACATGGTGCGAGGGTGTTTGAAAAAAAAGCGCATTTTCACACTTAATCCAACGTCTTGGTCCTTTGAAGGAGGTGATAGCATAGCAAACTAGGCAACCGGACTATAATGCTTTATCACTTTCACTTAGCCATAGGAGCTCCATGGTGGGGATGCTATATAGCCCCTAGAGGCACCATGCTCTCCGAACTCGGGGGCGTGTGTGCCTGACCGGGAAAGCGGTCCTTCGTCAAAGCGGAGGAATTCTAAACATTCCAGTAGTTGATCGAGTGGTTGACCAGTCTCTCGCTATATCATGAGAGTCAGTTTTCGGCTTTCTCTACTAAGGTGCTCGCCCGGCCGAACCGGGGCACAATCGCAGTAGTTCTCCTGGTGCCGCGTTAGCTGATGAAGCAGAACGTAAGGCAGCAAAACACAGGAGCCGGGCAAACCCAACATTTAACCAAAGACATGATTCGGAGCTGATGCATATAAGGCCTAACTCGAGACGCCGAACACTCCCTAAGGTATTCGGACTTTATGATAATGGGCAGAACAATGCCCTAAGCCCCTAGTGTCCAGGTACAGGCGAGAACTTCTGACGCGGCCGATGCCAAAACGCCAGCCTCCTCCTTGGTTATGGTAGGAAACCGGGGGATGAGTGTCAACAAGAGACAGTAAGAAAGGTTTATGCAGGGTCTTAATCTGAAAAGAATCCTTGCAACGGGTCCCTGCTGCACGTCTGCGCCTGTGTCTCCGTTGTGTTGTATGCTGGACGGGTGTAGCACGTGGTTGATCTGTAAAAGAGAAGAACTTAGTTTGGAAAAAATATCGTGCAAAAAATGTATTTAAAACAGAGTATGATTTGGAAGACGAATAAGATTGAGCTTTATTGGCTCTTATTGTTTATACGTGCAGCCCCTTGTAAAGAGGTATGCGGCTGGGAAGCCCCTTGTTTATTTATGCCGGACTCGCCTAACCGTGTCCGAGGTCTAAATGACCTGCTTTTTGGGGATTTGATCAGCAAGGTTGGATTAGTGTGTGGCTGTCAAGGCAGTCTCACGTTTTCCGTGGTCGAGGAACACTCGGAGTTACCCTTTAATGAGATTATGCCGCGTGGACCGAGCATTTTGAGTGTAAGAGACGCGTAATGCGGTATCGCGTTAAAGAGGGCAAAAGCTTCGCGTCCCAGTAGTGCTTGATGGCTACTTTTGAATGGGGCGATATGGAAGATTAGCTTTTCGCGACGGAAGTTGTGGGATGAACCGAACACAACCTTTAGTAGTACAGAGCCTGTACAATTGGCATAAAGGCCTGGCGTCACTCCTTTGAAGGAAGTGTTGCTATGGCGAATTTTGGTAGGGTCTATCCCCATTCTGCGAATGGTGTCCTGGTATAGCAGGTTTATATCGCTGCCGCCATCCATTAGGACTTGTGTGAATTGTAGTCCGTCGATTGTGGGATCCAATATCAAAGCAGTCCCTCCTGCGTTTTGAATGCTTCTGGAGTAATCCTGATAGTCGAAAGTAATTGGGTTTGACATTCAATTTCGGGGCTCCGCTTGGGTGGATCGTGCGGCGCGTGTTTTAGTAGTTGCCGCACTGTTTATCACATGAAGTGAGTTCACTGTTTTGACTTCTAGTGGGAAAGTCTTCTGTTTTCCGTCCTGCTGCTTGTGGATTTCGTCATCGTCTTCACTTGGTGTGTCGAGCCCCTTGTGTTCGGCGTTAAGTCGGCCGGACTGCTTGAAGACCCAACAATCTCTCTGGGTATGGTTTGCAGGCCTCCCGGGGGTACTGTGGATTATACATATCCTATCCAAGATTTTGTTTAGGTTGGATAGCTCGTCACTATTGTCCTTAAGGGGCAGTGTTTTGTTATTCGACCGAGAGCTTTTGAACCCGGCGTTGACCGCCGTGCTATTTGGGTCGTTTTCCTTATTCCGGCGCTGATCTTTTCTGCGTCGTGATTTCCCATTTCCATCCCTGACCTCGGATGTACTCGGGTCGCTGGTGTTGCATCTTGCTAGCCAGCTATCTTCCCCCGCGCAAAAGCGGGTCATGAGGCTTGTTAGCGCGGCCATTATTCTTGGTTTTTCCTGGCCGAGGTGTCTGGCGAGCCATTCATCTCGGAAATTATGTTTAAAGGCTGCTAAGGCTTCGGCGTCCGGACAGTCGACTATTTGGTTCTTTTTGGTGAGGAACCTGTTCCAGAATTTGCATGTTGACTCCCCGGGCTGTTGAGTTATGTGACTTAAATCGTCTGCATCCGGAGGGCGGACATAAGTTCCCTGAAAATTTGCTCGAAACGCATCCTCAAGCTCTTCCCAACTTCCGATGGTATTTTCTAGGAGGCTTTTGAGCCAATGCCGAGCTGGCCCTTTGAGCTTGAGGGGTAGTTATTTTATGGCGTGGAGATCGTCTCCGCTAGCCATATGTATGTGTAGGATATAATCCTCAATCCAGACTCCGGGGTCTGTTGTTCCGTCATATGCCTCTATGTTTACGTGCTTGAATCCCGCTGGAAATTCATGATCCAGTACCTCATCGGTGAAACATAGTGGGTGTGTGGCGCCCCTGTATTTGCGTGTGCCGTTATCTTTGAACACTTGGCGGGTTGTGTTGCTTCCTGGAGCCTTCTTTTTTGGCCCATAGATGGACCTGACCGGGCCATCCTTTTTGCGAGGATCCTTATGTGGATTGTGTGCCGGATTGTGTGCGGCGCCGCTTGCCGCTCTTAGCCTGTTATCTGGTCATCTATCCGGCCAGGCGGCCTCTTTCTTTTTTGACTGTGGGGGCTCTACGGCCTCCTCGTCAAATTCGGGCAACAACTTGCGCTTCGGGTAGCTCTTTGCTTGGTGACTATCGCCGTATTTATCTGTGGTCTTGAGTACTTTGCTCCATCTCATTCTGAGTATGTCTTCCGCCGTTTTGAGCTTCCGCTTTTGCTTCTTCAAACTTCTTGCAGTGGCGACGAGCCTTCTGTGAAGGTTCTTATGCTCCGGTGATGTGTCCGGCGTGAGATCGTCTGGACCATTGTTTTCGCCGGGAATGGATTGCTCGTCCAATTCATCCTGTTCGGTTGGTTGCTTGGTGGCATGTTTGTCGTCCACTGGTTCGCCCTGCTCTATGGCTGGGTTAGTATGGGTGCCTTTGTTATCGAGGCGGGACTTCGGGCGGCGCTTGCGTCGCCGTTTTGGTTGTTTTTAGGGGGAATTATCCTTCGCCACGTCCCACTGTTCCTCGTTATCGCTTCCTTTTGGTGTATCCATGATGTATACGTTGTGAGTTGAGGTGGCTTTCCAGTACCCAGTAGGCGCTGGTTCTTGGTCGTCTCCGTCATCGTCGTCCATACCGTCGATGTCTTCGGAGTCGAACTCTAGCATGTCGGTTAAATCGTCGACAGTGGCTATTAAGTGGGTGGTGGGTGGGAATTGAATTTCTTTGTCGTCCGCATCCCAACCGTCCCGACCGCAGTCCGTCCAGGGCTCTCCTGATAACAAGAGATACTTCAGCGAATTCAGGATGTCGCCGAAAGGTGAGTGTTGAAAGATGTCCGCAACGGTGAACTCCATGGTCGGTGCCCAGTCGGATTCGATTGGAGGGGGCGCGGGAGGTTCGGAGTCCAGCAACTCGGAGTCACGAGCTTCACAAGGGACAAGGTCGGTATTCGGCTCCATCGCCGTAGAGGTTGCAGCCCTCGAGGCGGTGTCTAGCCACCCGTCCTCGATCTGCGCAGCCGGCTCCGCATTGAGGGTCGGAGCAGACTCGTGTGCGGCCTCCAGGGCACTGTCCGGCGGCAAAGCTAAATCATACCCATCGTGACAGTGCGGCACGCTCGGCTGTGGCTCGAATCTATCGAAGATCAAGTCTCCGCGGATGTCAGCCGTGAAGTTCAGACTTCCAGATCGGACCTCACGGCCAGGGGCGTAGCTTTCGATCTGCTCCAGATGGCCAACGAATTGGCCCGCAGTGCAAAGTCGCCGAATACGAAGATCTGTCCGGGGAGAAAAGTCTCACCCTGGACCGCATCGTTGTTGATGATCGAAGGAGCCATCGAGCCTATCGGTGACGACACAGAGGAACTCTCAATGAAAGCACCAATGTCGGTGTCAAAACCGGCGGATCTCGGGTAGGGGGTCCCGAACTGTGCGTCTAGGCGGATGGTAACAGGAGATAAGGGACACGATGTTTTACCCAGGTTCGGGCCCTCTTGATGGAGGTAAAACCCTATGTCCTGCTTGATTAATATTGATGATGTGGGTATTACAAGAGTAGATCTACCACGAGATCAAGGAGGCTAAACCCTAGAAGCTAGCCTATGGTATGATTGTTGTTCGTCCTATGGACTAAAACCATCCGGTTTATATAGACACCGGAGAGGGCTAGGGTTACACAGAGTCGGTTACGATGGTAGGAGATCTACATATCCGTATCGCCAAGCTTGCCTTCCACGCCAAGGAAAGTCCCATCCGGACACGGGACGAAGTCTTCAATCTTGTATCTTCATAGTCTTGGAGTCCGGCCGATGATGATAGTTCGGCTATCCGGACACCCCCTAGTCCAGGACTCCCTCAGTCATTCTACCAGTTCTAGTAGCCACTCTAACAGCAAAGTCATTTTTATTATTCAATTCATCAAGCAAATCATTTTGATCTTTGAGTACTTGCTCAGCTTGAGTAGCAACCATAGAAGCATATTCGCTAACGCGGTGAAGTTCATCTTTAACTCTAGCCAGATTATCACCTACGCGTCCTATCTCGAAAGCATTATTCTTTAACTCTCTACCAACATAAGCATTAAGACTTTCTTGTCTAGCCATAAAGTCATCAAATTCATCTAAGCATGGGCTATGAAATTTAGTAGAGGGTATTTCAACTTTATCATATCTATAGAGAGAATTTACCTTTACTACCTGTGTCGGGTTATCAAGACAATGTGGTTCTTCAGGCGGTAAATTAAGACCATGTATTTCTTCAATAGAAGGTAAATTCTTAACATCTTCATCTTTAATACCTTTTTCTTTCATTGATTTCTTTGCCTCTTGTATATCTTCAGGACTGAGAAATAAAACACCTCTCTTCTTCGGAGTGGGTTTAGGTATAGGCTCAGGAGTTGGCTCAACTGGTTCAGGAATTACTTCAGGAACTGGCTCGGGAAGAGTCTAATTATTTTCATTAGTCAACATATTATTCAATAGTATTTTAGCTTTGTCGACTCTTCTTTCCCTGAAAACACAACTAGCACAATTATCCAAGTGGTCCTTGGAAGCATCAGTTAGTCCATTACAAAAGATATCAAGTATTTCATTTTTCTTAAGAGGATGATCAGGAAAAGCATTAAGTAACCGGAGAAGCCTCCCCCAAGCTTGTGGGAAACTCTCTTCTTTGATTTGCACAAAATTATATATTTCCCGCAAGGCGGCTTGTTTCTTATGAGTAGGGAAATATTTAGCAGAGAAGTAATAAATCATATCCTGGGGACTACGCACACAACCAGGAGCAAGAGAATTATACCAAGTCTTTGCATCACCCTTTAATGAGAACGGAAATATCTTAAGGATATATAAATAGCGAGACTTCTCATCATGAGTAAATAGGGTGGCTATATCATTCAACTTGGTAAGATGTGCCACAACAATTTCAGATTCAAGGCCATAAAAAGGATGAGATTCAAGGCCATAAAAAGGATCAGATTCAACTAAAGTAATAATATCAGGATCAACAGAGAATTCATAATCCTTATCAGTAACACAGATAGGTGAAGTAGCAAAAGTAGGATCGGGTTTCATTCTAGCATTAAGAGACTGTTGCTTCCATTTAGCTAATAATTTCTTAAGATCATATCTATCATTGAAAGCAAGAATTTCCATAGCAGATTTTTCATTCATAACGTAACCCTTAGGAACAACAGGTAATACATAATCATTGGGGGAACGTTCATCATCACTATCATCAATAGCATCTTCAATATTTTCATCCCCCCTAACTCTAGCAAGTTGTTCATCAAGAAATTCACCTAATGGCAAAGTAGTATCACACACAGAAGTAGTTTCATCATGCATAGCAGAAGTGGCATCATCAATAACATGCGACATATCAGAATTCATAGCAGTAGCAGGTTTAGGTGTCACAAGCTTACTAATAATGGAAGGAGAATCTAGTGCAGAGCTAGATGGCAGTTCCTTACCTCCCCTCGTAGTTGAGGGATAAATCTTGGTCTTAGTGTCTTTCAAGTTCTTCATAGTGATCAACAGATATAAATCCCATGTGACTCAGAGAATAGAGCTATGCTCCCCGGCAACGGCGCCAGAAATTAGTCTTGATAACCCACAAGTGTACGGGATCGCAACAGCTTTCGAGGGTGAAGTACAACCCAAATTTATTGATTCGACACAGGGGGAGCCAACGAATATTCTTGAGTATTAGCAGTTGAGTTGTCAATTCAACCACACCTGGATAAGTTAGTATCTGCAGCAAAGTGTTTAGTAGCAAAATTGGTATGGTAGTAATGGTAACAGTAACAACAGTAAAGGTAAATGTTTTTGGGTTTTTTGTAGTAGTTGTAACAGTAGCAACGAAAAAGTAAATAAGCGGAGAACAATATGTGAAAAGCTCGTAGGCAATGGATCAGTGATGGATAATTATGCCGGATGCGATTCCTCATGCAATAGTTATAATATAGGGTGATATAGAACTAGCTCCAATTCATCAATGTAATGTAGGCATGTATTCCGTAAAGAGTCACACGTGCTTATGGAAAAGAACTTGCATGACATCTTTTGTCCTACCCTCCCGTGGCAGCAGGGTCCTAGTGGAAACTAAGGGATATTAAGGCCTCCTTTTAATAGAGAACCGGACCAAAGCATTAACACATAGTGAATACATGAACTCCTCAAACTACGGTCATCACCGAGAAGTATCCCGATTATTGTCACTTCGGGGTTGTCGGATCATAACACATAACAGGTGACTATAGACTTGCAAGATCGGATCAAGAACACACATATATTCATGAAAACATAATAGGTTCAGATCTGAAATCATGGCACTCGGGCCCTAGTGACAAGCATTAAGCATAGCAAAGTCATAGCAACATCAATCTCAGAACATAGTGGATACTAGGGATCAAACCCTAACAAAACTAACTTGATTACATGGTAAATCTCATCCAACCCATCACCGTCCAGCAAGCCTACGATGGAATTACTCATGCACGGCGGTGAGAATCATGAAATTGGTGATGGAGGATGGTTGATGATGACGACGGTGACGAATCCCCCTCTCTGGAGCCCCGAACGGACTCCAGATCATCCCTCCAGAGAGAGATTAGGGCTTGGCGGCGTCTCCGTGTCGTGAAACGCGATGAAACTTTATCCTTGATTTTTTTCTCCCCGAGACGGTATATATGGAGTTGGAGTTGAGGTCGGAGGAGGTCCGGGGGGCCCACGGTATAGGAGGGCGCGCCCTTGGGGGGCGCCCCCCTGTCTCGTGGACAGCCCGTGGACCCCCTGACCTTGATTCTTTCGCCAAAAATTCTTATTAAATCTGAAAAGTGCCTCCGTGGATTTCCAGGACATTCCGAGAACTTTTCTTTTCTACACATAAAACAACATCATGGTAGTTCTGCTGAAAACAGCGTCAGTCCGGGTTAGTTTCATTCAAATCATGCAAGTGAGTGTCCAAAACAAGGGCAAAAGTGTTTGGAAAAGTAGATACGTTGGAGACGTATCAGATCATGGGTTTGGGCATCCCGGATACCGGCCCTTTCTCATGAATGAGGAGCGGAATCCACTCCTCTTGAGAATAACCCACCTAGCATGGAAGATATAGACAGCCCTAGTTGAAACATGAGCTGCTTGAGCATACAAAACATAATTTCATTTGATGGTTTGGAGTTTGGCACATACACATTTACTTGGAACGGCAGGTAGATATCACATATAGGAAGGTATGGTGGACTCATATGGAATAACTTTGGGGTTTATGGAGTTTGGATGCACAAGCAGTATTCCCGCTTAGTACAGGTGAAGGATAGCAAAAGACTGGGAAGCGACCAACTGAGAGAGCGACAACAGTCATGAACATGCATTAAAATTAATTTACACCAAGCACAAGCATGAGTAGCATATAATCTACCATGAACATAAATATCGTGAAGGCTATGTTGATTTGTTTCAACTACATGCGTGAACATGTGCCAAGTCGAGTCACTCAATTCATTCAAAGGAGGATATCATCCCATCATACCACATCACAATCATTTTAATAACATGTTGGCACGCAAGGTAAACCATTATAACTCATAGCTAATCAAGCATGGCACAAGCAACTATAATCTCTAAATGTCATTGCAAATATGTTTACTTCATAATAAGCTGAATCGGGAACAATGTACTCATCATATTTACAAAAACAAGAGAGGTCGAGTTCATACCAGCTTTTCTCATCTCAATCAGTCCATCATATATCGTCATCATTACCTTTCACTTGCACGACCGAATGGTGTGTATAATAATAATAGTGCACGTGCATTGGACTAAGCTAAAATCTGCAAGCATTCAACTCAAGAGAGAAGACAAAATAATATGGATTCTAAGTTAAATAAACAATCATGCATATGAGAGCCACTAAACATTTTCAATATGGTCTTCTACTCTCGACCCCCAAAGGAAAGAAAAGAAAATAAAACTATTTACACGGGAAAGCTCCCAACAAGCAAGAAGAAGAACAAGAAATCTTTTGGTTTTTCATTTTAATTTCTACCACAAGCATGGAAATTAAACTAACTAATTTTTTTGGTTTTTCTTAAGGTTTATCAAACACACAAGAAGAAAGCTAGAAAAAGAAATTAAACTAACATGGATAATACAATGAAAGAGTATGAGCACCGACGACTAGAATAGTGTGTGAACATGAATGTAAAGTAAGTGAAAAATACGTACTCCCCTAATTAGGCTTTGGCCTAAGTTGGTCTAATGCCAAGGGTAGCCTGGCTGATATCCGTAGTTGTAATTGGGGTCATACTGAGATGCAGCAGCAAATGCCTCCTGAGCTGCGGCATGTTGGCGAGCCGCCTCCGCTCTCCCCTCGTGTTCAGCTGCCTCCTCCCTGGTAACAACATATCTTCGTTTTGCCTGGTAGTCAAAAAGGAAAGGATCAGGGAGAGTAACATGGACAGCGCTACGTCTGTCAAAGATTAGTCGATACTGTAGGAATTGCTCATTGCTCAAAAGAAAACGATGTTTGACCATCGCGTCATAATCTAAATAAGCAGGAGGCAACACCATATCCCCCTCTCGTGGGGCTATACCAAGATAATTAGCAACACGAGTTGCATAAATTCCTCCAAATAAATCTCCAGACATGTCATTATTATGCAACCTACGTGCGACTATTGCCCCCAAGTTGTAATCTTTATTACCTAACACAACACTGTTGAGGACACAAAGATCAGGGACACACATGTGACATGCTTCATCTTTACCGTTAATGCATCTACCAATGAAGAGAGCAAAATAATGTATAGCAAGAAAATGAATGCTCCCTATGGTAGCTTGTGCTATATACCTAGATTCCCCCACAGTAATACTAGCAAGAAAGTCTTTATATTCACATTTGTGGGGATCATTAACATTGCCCCACTGCGGGAGTTTGCAAGTAGTTGTAAAATCTTCTAAGTCCATGGTATAAGATTTATCATAAATATCAACCAGGACACTCTGAGAATTACGCTAAGATTTATATTTAAACCTTCTTACGAATGAATCAGTCAATAGATAGTACTGAGGACACTTATCTTGTAAGAATTCCTCCAGATCGGCATTACACACATATGCATCAAATTCATCCTTAATGCCTGCTTTGACCATAAACTCATCTGATGGCCACTCACAAGCTCGTACTTCGGCATCCCTTGGTGGTTCCTCGTCTTTCTCACGCATAGCACGCCTGGGTCCTTTCTTTGTTGAGGAACCACCCTGGTACATTCTCCTAGACATATTTCTTTTTCTGAAAAATTTCTGAAATTTTAGTAACTTCAAAATAAAAGTGAATAAAACTAAATAAGATTGTTAGCAACTACTCCTACAAGTGCCTAGAGTCCATATCATGCATTAGAATTACTTGGGACCTCATAAATTTAACAAGCAAGCTCAAGAACAGAGTCACCTATGCAGCAAAAATTTGCAATGAATAAAGCACTAGAACAAAAACTAATTGGACCAATGGAGGAGTCACATACCAAGCAACAATCTCGCAAAGCAGTTTTGTGAATGGAGCTTTGAGCAAGGAGATCGAAAATCGCAGCAAAATGAGCTAGAACTCGTGCTTGAGCTGGATGGGGATTTTTTGGGAAGAAGATGGAGTGTGTGGGTGCAGGAATAAGTGGAGGGGAGCCACCATGGGCCCACAAGACAGGGGGGCGCGTCCAGGGGGTGTGGGCGCACCCTCCACCCTCATGGCCTCGTGCTTGCCCCTCCTGCAATGTTTTCAGTGCCTAAAATCCTAAAATATTCTATAAAAAATCATACTAAATTTGCAGGGAATTTGGAGCACTTTTATTTTCGAGATATTTTTTATTGCACGGATAAATCAGAAAACAGACAGACAATACTATTTTTGCTTTATTTAATCTAAATAACAGAAAGTAAAAATAGGGTACAGAAGGTTGTGCCTTCTAGTTTCATCCGTCTCATGATCATCGAAATGAATCCACTGACAAGGTTGATCAAATCTTGTTAACAAACTCATTCCGAATAACACGGAACCGGAGAAATTTTGAATATCACTAGGTTACCTCAACGGGATATGAACATCCCCAACAATAAGAATATCATACTTTTTCTTGACAGTAGGAAAAGGGAATTCAAAACCTCCAATAATGATAGTTGGAACTTTTCCAAAGGAATTGATGCTATGAACTTGAGGTTGTTTCCTCGAAAAGTGTACCGTATGCTCATTACCATTAACATGAAAAGTGACATTGCCTTTGTTGCAATCAATAACAGCCCCTGCAGTATTCAAAAAGGGTATACCTAGGATAATCGACATACTATCGTCCTCGGAAATATCAAGAATAACAAAGTCCGTTAAGATAGTGACATTTGCAACCACAACAGGCACATTCTCACAAATACCGACAGGTATAGCAGTTGATTTATCAGCCATTTGCAAAGATATTTCAGTAGGTGTCAACTTATTCAATTCAAGTCTACGATATAAAGAGATAGGCATAACACTAACACGGGCTCCAAGATCACATAAAGCAGTTCTAACATAATTTCTTTTAATGGAGCATGGTATAGTTGGTACCCCTGGATCTCCAAGTTTCTTTGGTATTCCACTCTTAAAAGTATAATTAGCAAGCATGGTGGAAATTTCAGCTTCCGGTATCTTTCTTTTATTTGTAATGATATTCTTCATATACTTAGCATACAGATTTACTTTAAGCATATCAGTTAAGCGCATACGTAAGAAGATAGGTCTAATCATTTCAGCAAAGCGCTCGAAATCCTCATCATCCTTTGTCTTGGATGGTTTAGGAGGAAAAGGCATGGGTTTCTGAACCCATGGTTCTCTCTCTCTACTGTGCTTCCTAGCAACAAAATCTCTCTTATCATAACGTTGATTCTTTGATTGTGGGTTATCAAGATCAATAGTAGGTTCAATCTCTACCTCATTGTTATTGTTAGGTTGAGCATTAACATGAACATTATCATTAACATTATCACTAGGTTCATGTTCATCACCTGATTGTGTTTCAGCATCAGAAACAGAAATATCATTGGGATTCTCAGGTGTGTCTACAACAGGTTCACTAGAAGCATGCAAAGTCCTATCATTTTTCTTTTTCTTCTTTTTAGAAGAACTAGGTGCCTCTAAATTATTTCTCTGAGAATCCTGCTCGATTCTCTTAGGGTGGCCTTCAGGATACTAAGGTTCCTGATCCATTCTACCAGTTCTAGTAGCCACTCTAACAGCAAAGTCATGTTTATTATTTATTTCATCGAGCAAATCACTTTGAACTTTAAGTACTTGCTCAGCTTGAGTGGTAACCATAGAAGCATATTTGCTAATGAGTTTAAGTTCACCTTTAACTCTAGCCATATAATCACTCAAGCGTCCTATCTCGAAAGCATTATTCTTTAATTCTCTACCAACATAAGCATTAAAACTTGCTTGCCTAGCCATAAAGTCATCAAATTCATCTAAGCATGGGCTATGAAATTTAGTAGATGGGATTTCAACTTTATCATATCTATAGAGAGAATTTACCTTTACTACCTATGTCGGGTTATCAAGACAATGTGGTTCTTCAACAGGCGGGATATTAAGACCATGTATTTCTTCAATAGGAGGTAAATTCTTAATATCTTCAGCTTTAATACCTTTTTCTTTCATTGATTTCTTTGCCTCTTGCATATCTTCACAACTGAGAAATAGAACGCCCCTCTTCTTCGGAGTTGGTTTATGTATAGGCTCAGGAGTTTGCTCAATTGGCTCAGGAATTGCCTCAGGAAGAGTCCAATTATTTTCATTAGTCAACAGATTATTCAATAGTGATTTAGCTTGGTCGACTGTTCTTTCCTTGAAAACACAACCAGCACAACTATCCAAGTAGTTCTTGGAAGCATCGGTTAGTCCATTATAAAAGATATCAAGTATTTCATTTTTCTTAAGAGAATGATCAGGCAAAGCATTAAGTACCCAAGCTTGTGGGGGACTCTTCTTTGATTTGCACAGAATTATATATTTCCCATAAGGCAGCTTGTTTCTTATGAGCAGGAAAATATTTAGCAGAGAAGTAATAAATCATATCCTGGTGACTACGCACACAACCAGGATCAAGAGAATTAAACCAAGTATTAGCATCACCCTTTAATGAGAACGGAAATATCTTAAGGATATAGTAATAGCGAGACTTCTCATCATTAGTAAACAGGGTGGCTATATCATTTAACTTGGTAAGATGTGCCACAACAGTTTCAGATTCATAGCCATAAAAAGGATCAGATTCTACTTAATTAATTATCCCAGGATCAACAGAGAATTCATAATACTTATCAGTAACACAGGTATGTGAAGTAGCAAAAGCAGGGTCAAGTTTCATTCAAGCATTAAGAGATTGTTGCTTCCATTTAGCTAATAACTTCTTAAGATCATAACTATCTTTGCAAGCAAAAATAGCTCTAGCAGCTTCCTCATTCATAACACAACCCTCAGGAACAACAGTCAATTCATAATCAGGGGGAGAACCTTCATCATCACTATCATCAATAATATCATCATTAATAAATTCATTCTCTCTAATCCTGGCAAGTTGTTCATCAAGAAATTCACCTAATGTCACAGTAGTATCACGCAAAGAACTAGTTTCATCATAAGTATCATGCATAGCAGAAGTGGCATCATCAATAACATGCGCCATATCAGAATTCATCGCAGTAGCAGGTTTAGGTGTCGCAAGCTTACTAATAACAGAAGGAGAATCTAGTGCAGATCTAGATGGCAGTTCCTTACCTCCCCTCGTAGTTGAGGGCAAAATCTTAGTTCTTTTGTCTTTCAAGTTCCTCATAGTGATCAGCAGATATAAATCCCAAGTGACTCAAAGAATAGAGCTATGCTCCCCGGCAACGGCGCCAGAAATTAGTCTTGATAACCCACAAGTGTAGGGATTGCAACAGCTTTCCAGGATAGAGTATTGAACCCAAATTTATTAATTCGACACAAGGGGAGCCAAAGAATATTTTTAAGTATTAGCAGTTGAGTTGTCAATTCAACCACACCTGGATAACTTAGTATCTGCAGCAAAGTGTTTAGTAGCAAAAGTGGTATGATAGTAATGGTAACAGTGGCAAAAGTAAAGATAATAGTTTTGTAGTAGTTGTAACAGTAGCAACGAAAAAGTAAATAAGCGAAGCACAATATGTGAAAAGCTCGTAGGCATTGGATCAGTGATGAATAATTATGTCGGATGCGATTCCTCATGTAATAGCTATAACATAGGGTGGCACAGAACTAGCTCCAGTTCATCAATGTAATGTAGGCATGTATTCCAAATATAGTCATACGTGCTTATGGAAAAAAACTTGCATGACATCTTTTGTCCTACCCTCCTGTGGTAGCGGGGTCCTAGTGAAAACTAAGGGATATTAAGGCCTCCTTTTAATACAGAACCGGAACAAAGCATTAGCACATAGTGAATACATGAACTCCTCAAACTATGGTCATCACCGGGAGTGGTCCCGATTATTGTCACTTCGGGGTTGTCGGATGATAACACATAATAGGTGACTATAGACTTGCAAGATAGGATCATGAACTCACATATATTCATGAAAACATAATAGTTTCAGATCTAATATCATGGCACTCGAGCCCTAGTGGCAAGCATTAAGCATAGCAAAGTCATACCAACATCAATCTCAGAACATAGTGGATACTAGGGATCAAACCCTAACAAAACTAACTTGATTACATGGTAAATCTCATCCAACCCATCACCGTCCAGCAAGCCTACGATGGAATTACTTACGCATGACGGTGAGCATCATGAAATTGGTGATGGAGGATGGTTGATGATGACGACGGCGACGAATCCCCCTCTCTGGAGCCCCGAACGGACTCCAGATCAGCCCTCCCGAGAGAGATTAGGGCTTGGTGGCGGCTCCGTATCGTAAAACACGATGAAACTTTATCTGTGATTTTTTTTCTCCCCGAAACGGAATATATGGACTTGGAATTGAGGTCGGTGGAGCGTCAGGGGGCCCACAAGACAGCGGGGCGCGCCCAGGGGGGAGGGCGCGCCCCCACCCTCGTGGACAGGGTGTGGCCCCCCTGGCCTTGATTCTTTCGCCAGTATTTTTTATATTTTCCAAAACTTATCTCAGGTCATTCCAAGAACTTTTGTTTTCTGCACAATAAACAACATCATGGCAGTTCTGCTGAAAACAGCGTCAGTCCGGGTTAGTTTCATTCAAATCATGCAAGTTAGTGTCCAAAACAAGGGCAAAAGTGTTTGGAAAAATAGATACGTTGGAGACGTATCAAACATCCACCTCCGGAGGAGAAGATAGATCCGGTGAAAGAGAAGCGCACTCTGGCTGCCCTGAAGAAACCACCAAAGTCTCCGCTGAAAGGCAATTAGGAGCGCATTATTGAAAGGTCATTTATCGAAGCAGAGCGGTCGGGAAGTACTATCAGTGATCAAAGGTTCAAAGAACGATGAGCTTGGAATAAAATTGCCTAGCTCAGAGAACAAGCGGACCAATCGTGCCCCCGCTCAAGGTATCTAGCGATATTGTCGCTAATGATCCGAGGATGGTGCCTGGTTATACCAATCTTGGAGATTACCTACCCGACGATGTACATTATGATTTCTTGGAGGTCGATGAACACAGATACGAGTACGGGAAGCCTCTCATCAAAGATGAAAGATCTCTAACAACGATGATGCGAAGATTCCATGATTGGTACATGAAAACCTGCAGAGAGTCTGGGGGAGGAATATTTTAACGCTGAGAGTTAAAGAGGAGCATGACCTCATTGGAAATGATCTGTTGAATGTTCCATTTGAGGAGTTCTTCCAGTTTTTCAATCAACATGCCCTCGATAAATTAACGGTCACTTGCTATTGTCTGTAAGTACTACTTCTGTCATTAAGTCTCTATATATAGGTTAGCTCTTTCATTGCATGTATTTATAATTATCCTCACTATATTATGCAGATTGAAGATCGCCGAATTGAAGAAAAGACAAATCGGTGATATTGGGTTCATTAACACAAATCTCATAGATGCATATACGGTTGAATTTAAGGCCAGAGAGACCGAGGCCAACTTGCTACGATCGTTGGTAATAAATAAAAACAAAGATATAATACTATTTCCTTACAACTTCAAGTGAGTGTTACTGTCTTGTGCATATTCGGTTTCCCTTATTAGTCCAGGTTATAGTAATGTAATTGATGAGTTATGCATGCGTGCACATGTTCCACTATATTCTCCTAGAGATTAAGCTTGAGCAGGGACTAGTAACTGTCTTAGACTCGAGATGAAAAGATCCCCAGGAGTATGCGGACATGACTGAAATGCTCGAGAAGTAAGTTAAATCAATCATTATCGCACCATATCGACAACTTTGTTCATTTCCTGATATCAAGTAATTGTTTTCTTTGTCCGACAGGGCTTGGACAAAATTCACCTCAAAAGCTCTGGGACTGCCGAAGAAGCTGCAATTTAAACACCCGAAAGTAAGTACTACTAGCATGTTCCGCGCATCTCCTAGTCATTCAAGCGCGCGCTAGTTTCATCAATACCATTTAGCATGCTTGCTTATCAGTTTGATTGACCTCTATTTCTTGTAAAGTGGTTGTGGCAGGAAGCCGGAAATAATGACTGTGGATACTACGTTTGCGAGTCCATCCGTCACACGACCTGTGAGCGGGGCTACTCTGACAAACAATATGAAGTGCGTAAATAATAATATTCACAATTTTATTTTATTACCATCATTTGTGTTGTGTTTCATTCATTCATATATATGTATTGACCCCCCTTCTTCAAATTAGATGTTTAGGATGCGGGATGAACTCCTAGCACCAGATCGCATGCAAGCAATTCAAGAGGAATTGGCGGCATTCTTTCTTGACCACATGATCGATAAAGACGGAGAATACCATGTGGACCCTAAGTTCATATAAAATTAGGGGATTATACTGTAAGAGATCTTATATTGTATATATGTAGCCAGTAGCGTCGGATAGATATACGAAAACTTGTTGTTCGACCAATCTCTCGGAGAAGGAGAGGTCGATATCACTTCTCTCTGTAGGCATATGTTCGTGACGATCTTCTGTTTTCTTCATTAGCTTACTAGCTAGCGTGTCGAGTCCTCTTTATATGTATAGTACGTAGCGTCGACCAAGCACGGAGATAAGAGTTGACACTTCTCTTTATTAATTAGCTAGCTAACACAATATATGAAACCATCCCCTTTCAAAAAAAAAATCCTCAGCTCCTGCCAGCTGCTGACGCGTGGATGCCTGTTGGTCCCGGTTGGTGCCACCAACCGGGACCAAAGGGCCTCCTGCCTGGGCTCTCCGCACCAGCCACATGGAGGCCCATCTGTCCCGGTTCGTGTAAGAACCAGGACTAAAGGCCTAGGGCTTTAGTAACGACCATTTAGTCCCGGTTCGACAATCGGAACAAATGGCCCTTACGAACCGGGACAAATGGCCCTTTTTCTACTAGTGATGCCACTTGATCATGCAACATGCATGGGAAAAAACTCACCTCAACATACAAATGTGCATGAGAACTTTCATTTTACAATGCTATTTTTATTTAATAAATGTAACATGATTAATTATATGTATTTTCAGTTTTAGTTATCATATTACTAGTTCGAATATTCATGTTTCATACAATCAAATGTAATTAAAATATATTGCAAAACAACCCCCAACAATGTGTGGGGGTATCATCTAGTTTAGTAAGAAGGGGAACCATTTGCATGTATAGTCACAATCATTGATAAAGAAAATTAATTAATTAAAATAGTTATTTATGTACAATTGCAATCATCGATAAAAAAAACTCATTTACGCATGTAGTTACAGTTATCAATTAAAGATCCTCCTTATTTTCTGAGTCAATTTATTGCATGTACATATGTATGATCGGTTAATTTGACTATGCTATGTTTTACAACTCTTGGACCGTGCTGGTTAATAAAGGTCATGAAATTCGTCATCGGCATGTCGGTTCCATGTGTCACCTCTGCAAGCAGGCACTCGTTAGTCATTGCCGAGTCATACTTCCAAAAATCTTATTGCAAAATTTCCCAGCTCGTTACGATAGTGTTTCTCAAAGTCTAAGGGGCTCTTTGATTCAAAGAATTTTTCTAGGATCTTTGAAGGATTAAAATCCTTAGGAATTTTTTCTAGCTTGATCGTTTGATTCGTAGGATTGAATCATGTAGGATTTTTTTAAGGATTCATTTGTACTACATTTCACGGGAATTCTAACATCCACTTCAATCTCTTGGAAGAAATCTTAGGCCCTCTTTGATTCGTAGGATTTTGAAAATATAGGAATAGGAAAAGTATAGGGTTGGAGTGGCATGCCCACTTGAATCCTATAAGATTAACCATGAGTGTTTTATGCCACAGGAAAAACAAAAGAATTGTAAAAAGAGGTTGAAATGGATGTTAGATATCCTATGAAATGTAGTACAAAAGATTTCATAGGAAAAATTCCTACGGGAACCAATCCTATGAATCAAAGGACCAACACGGAAAAAAAATCCTAAGAGTTTCAATCCTCCGGAAATCCTATAAAATTCCTTCGAATCAAGGGAGCCCTTATGTTTTTTCTGTGCACAATCAAACAAACTCAAATCCTACAGGTATCTAATGGACATGCCATTTCAATCATACATTTATCCTATTACTGCATTTTCGCAATCCTATGAATCAAAGAGGCCCTAATACTAGTTTTTAGTTTTTTTTGCACATAAGGTGCGAATTTTCCTCGCGAGGCGTTCTGTAGTTGATGTGATCGGCCAATATCGGGTGGACTTGTTGACCAATATCGGGTGGACTTGTTGACCAGCTAGAGGGATGATGCACGCACGTACTCCCGATGAGCATGGCAAGTTAGAAATATCAAGTGATTGAATGGTTAATATGTTAATTACCATAAGTCAAAGTGGGTCTATTAATTAATTACGGGATTAACAATAATTAATGCTAATTAGCAATTTGCGCCTGTGGTTGGGGGCTAATTACTAATATGGTTAGGTCCCACGTCATATACAACACTATATATAAAGGAGGGCCCCTGCATCTATTTGATCGCCGTATCGTTTAGGATAACAGTGCCCTTCGGAATTCACTCCAAATCCAATCGGGAGTGCGCTGGCGTTGACATGAAGGCTTGTCTTTGCTCCGGCGAGGTGCCGGAGTGATCTACTACGCTGCTGCAGTTCGTTATCGGACTCTACTTCCTCCACAGAGATGGCCTCTCCAAACGAAGGTATAAACACACCAGTGTCCACTAATTTCCGCATCAAATCAAGCAGTGTTCATGTGTATTAGATAAGATCTGATTAGCAGTTGCATGATTTCAGCAATTAGTCTAACATGGCAAAGCCACGATGCACCGGTCCTTCATGTGTCCCCTCCATGCATGTGACGTTCTGGCGACGGACACACGAGAAGAAATGGACATTCGCAAAGCTCCCAATGCCCATGTGTCTTGGTGCACCATGCACGCCATGTCGCCAGGTGAGCCTGAGGCAATGTGCACGCAAGGAAGAACGAAGTTCCTTGATAAGGGAGGAAGTGGGTAGATGTCGTAGCGCCAGTTCTGTACCAAGGCGCGCGCACTAGGAAAGGAAAAAAGATACCCGACACGTCATGAGGGGTGGATAATTATGAGTGAATTCCGGTTTTTATCCTTTATATTGACATTTTTGACACTAATTACCCCATTTTGCGAAATTTCATTTGTTTTATCCCATTTAGCAAAAGTTCTGCCATAGTTTACCCTGTTTAAAATTTCGCGAGTGTTCTGACCGGCAGGTCCCAATTGTCAGGTGGCATGCCACATCAACGATTTTTTTCCTGCCTATTTTTCTCTCTTCTGAACCGGTCCTCGCAGCTTCTCCCGACCGGACTGGCCCGATGAGGTCACTCGTGTCGCGTCCAACACACAATGCCCGAGTCGGCAACGCTCCACACTCACGCCTAGTCGATTGCATTGCCGTCCAGGCTTCCAACGCACGTACCCGGCAGACTCGCTCGAACCTAGGGTTAGGGATTGTCAGGTGGCGGCGAAGATGGCGCGATTTAATACCTCCCCGAGCGTCGCTGTATGACCGCAACATCAAGGCAAGAAACGACACCGCGGAATCCGGCTTCGTCAATCCCACCGGTCCAATAAATCAGTGAGGTTGGAGAACAAACTAGCCCTCTCAGTCGTACCCCATTCCACATGATTTTGACCATCTCCATCATATATAGCAATTTGTGTATTCTCGAATTTTCCCGACTCATGCATTGGCCGATGAGGCGTTTGATTCGGACATAATTAAGACGTTTATTAGAAGATCATGTGTATACATATCACCTTTTCGTAACTGACATACATTAATTTAAAGTTTTTGTTTAACATTTTGAATATTGTTAAAATTATTTTACTTCTTTCTTTGTGGCAGGATCGTGCGCGTCATTCGAAGGAAGGCGGGCGATGCATGCCGTGAATATTGGAGGCTAGAGTGGTGCGCTCTGACTCATGAGTTGTGCGTTGGACACGAGCGACCTGCTCTGGTGCGATCAAATCGAGCCATCACGGTCAGGAGAAGCTGTGAGGACCGGTTCGGCATGGTGAAAAATAGACAGGTAAAAGTTGTCGATGTGGCATGCCAGGTGGACCCGACAATTGAGACATGCCCATCAGAACGCTCACAAAATTGTAAACAGGGTAAATTGTAGCAGAACTTTGGCTAAATGGGGTAAGATGGATGAAATCTCGCTAAATGGGGCAATTAGTGTTAAAAATGTCAAAATAGGGGGTAAAAACGAAATTCATTCTTAAATTATACTATGTGCTTATCCCCGTAAAAAAAAACTGTACACGCTTAAAACTTGTTGAACTCATGGTCACATCGTATTGTGCCTTAAAGAAAAAAAATAGCAGGTATTGTTGACTGTTTTTTTTTTTGAGAGAGAGCATTGCAAATTGTGTGACTTGACTTCATAAAAGATAGGGATGTAACTTTGAAACTTTTATGATATCCTCCCAGCCGCCTTAGTTCAACCAAATGAACTGATGTTTCAGAACATCGGAGCGTACCTTCAAGGTTTCAAACATGGATGGCTCTCCTCTCTCCTTTCCCCTCTCCCACCCCCCCTTCCCTTG
>NC_057807.1:37898709-37915983 GCF_018294505.1 Triticum aestivum
CGTCGTGGCTCGCCTCCGTGCCGTCGCCCTCCACCTCCCGCTTCGCTCAAGGCGCCTGTGGTAGTGCCTAGTGCTCTCGATTGGCGGGTGGCTTACTGGATCACGACTGGTCTTCGGTGGTCTCTTGTCGTTCCCACCATTCAGGTAGGTTTTTCTCTAGATCTCAAGCCGTCGGCATCCTTTTGGCTCCGGCGCTCTGCTCTCCCCCTCCCCTTCTCCACCGTGCTCTCCTTCCCCGTGCTCCTTCTTGTGCCCGTCTTCCCCCTCGCCGATCCGTGACTTGGGGGTCCGGTCCCGGCGGGTGGCGGCGGCGGCTGGAGTAGCTGGATCTGTTGCGCTTGAAGCCTTAGCGGCTGTGGGGTTGGGGCGGCCTGCTGGGAGTCTATTATTGGTTGGGCTGTAGGTGGCCCCGGGGGTTGGGCCGGACTCAGTTGCTGGTACGTTGGTGCCAGTTTTTTCAGCCGAGTCTTTCTCGCCTCTCTTGGGCCCGGCTGGGCCGGTCTACATTAGGCCTTCGGCCCCTGTTGGGTCTGACCTGCCTCGCCTCCCTCCCCCCCGGCCTCCTCTGGGTCCCTATATACTTCACTGACCCCTGGATAGGGTGGTATTCTTCTTGGCGCTCGCCTGGATGTTTTTGATTTCATTTCTTTTGATTTGGGCATTTTCTTTGCCGTATGGTCTTGAACCATGAGGCGATTGGCAAATGTTGGGATTTTATTGGGGTTTATGGTCGTGTTAACCATGCTCTGTCTAATGATTTCCGGCTTGAATTATCTACTAAGGCTGCTTCGGTCTCGCCTCCTATTTTGCTCGGTGAAGATTTTAACCTTCTTCGTTCCTATGGGACAAGACCAATGGTAAGTTCTTGTGGTCCAGGGCTGAGGGCTTCAACAATTTTATTATTAACTTCGCCCTTCGGGGGTTGCAGAGGTCGAGGGCCAGGTTCACCTGCTCTAACCACCAACTTGACCATATTTGATCGGTGTTGGATAGTGTTTTGATTTGCCCTGATTGGGATGTTCTTCTCCCCCGCTCTTCATTGATTGTTGAATCCTCTATTAGCAGTGACCATACTCCTCTCCTCTTAGATTCTGGTTTGAATTCCTCTGCTACTTCTCGTCTCTTTAAGTTTGATACCTTGTGGCTTTTGGTTGACGACTTTATTCCACTTATTTCTGGCAAGATCATGGAGATTTTTGGTTCCCATCACTGCTCTTTTGGTCCTCTGGATGACTGGCATCTTTTGTCCTCTACGACGGCTTTCCGTAGAAAAAAATATAGGTTCATGTCCTGCATCAAGTCGCTGGACGTGGCTACTGACTCTGGTGGTTTGGACGAGGCGGGTTGGGCCCATAGATATGATATAGAAAATGCGCTCCTGGATCTACATCATCGGGAGGAGGTTTATTGGCAACAACGGGGGCGCATCTCATGGCTCTTGAAAGGCGATTCCGTTATAGCGTATTTTTTTGCCATTGCCAATGGTCAGCACAAAAGATGCTCCATTTTGAGACTCCCGATCAATGCTAAGGTTGTGGCCGAGCCTACGTTGATCAAGGATCATATCTTCTCTTTCTTCTCTGACCTTCTCGCGGCTAAGCCTCCTTCGGGCTTTCATATCAATCCTAACTTGTGGCCTATAGAATGCAGGGTCTCCTCTTTGGATAAGAGGCGCTCATGCTGCCTCTGTCCCAGGAGGAGATTGATTTGGTGGTCTCGTCTTCTAAATCTAATTTTCTGCCTGGCCTGGATGGGTTCTCTATCCCCTTCTTTAAAAATTTCTGGGAGGTCCTGAAGCATTTGGTTTAGGCTATTATCTCTGGATTTTGTTTGGGCATTGTTGATATTTCTAGGCTTAACTATGCGGTTATTTCTCTCCTTCCTAAGGTGAAAGGGGCCGATTCAATTCATCAATTCAGACCTATTTCCCTCATCAATAATATTTCCAAATTCCCTGCAAAAGGTTTTGCTACACGCCTTTTCCTGTTGTCCATAAGGTTGTCAATATCACTCTGCGTTTATTAAAGGTCGCTTCATTCTCGATGGCTTCCTTAGTTTGCATGAGATTGTGCATGACCTCAAATCTAGGAACTGTAATGCTGTCATTCTTAAGCTAGATTTTGAGAAAGCTTACAATTCGGTCTGTTGGTCTTTCTTACAAGATGTACTGTTGGCTAAAGGTTTCGAGGGGGTTTATGTCCATCGTATTATGCAGCTGGTTGGTGGGGGCCACACCATTGTCTCTGTTAATGATAATGTCAGTGTCTACTTCAAGAAGGTCGGGGCCTTAGGCAAGGGGACCCCATCTCTCCCCTTCTTTTCAATTTTATGGCTAATGCCTTTTCGTGCATCCTTAATCGTGTGGCTGCTAGTGGCCATATTACACCAGTAGTCTCTCATCTCATACCCTCGGGTGTTTCTCATCTGCAATACGCGGATGATACCATCATTCTGGTGGAGAAATTTGACTAGTGCCTCGCTAATCTCAATTTTTTTACTCCTTTGCTTTAAGGAGCTCTCTGGCCTTAAGATCAACTTTTCAAAGAGTGAAGTTCTAGTGGTTGGCGCCCCTCCGGAAGAAGCGACACGAGTTGCTTCTCTCCTTAACTGTAAGCTAGGTTCCTTCCCCTTCAAGTACCTTCGGATGCCCATCTTCCCCTATAACTCCTCTTTAAAGATTTCTTTTCTTCCGTTGCCAAAGTGGGCAATAGGGGTTTTCCTTGGAGAGGTCGTTACAACTCTTCTGCGGGGAGGGTTTGACTGATCAACGTTTGCTTGTCGTCGTCGCCCATGTACATCATGGGGTTCTATCGTTTTGCCGGTGGGGATTCATGCGGGTTTTGATAAGCATATGAGTAGTTTCTTCTGCAACACAGCTGATAACAAGAAAAAATATAGGTTAGTCAAATGGAAACATACGTGCAGGTCAAAATCTCTTGGGGGCCTGGGCATTCTCAATACTTCCACCATGAACAAATGCTTCATGCTGAAATGGTGGGGGCATATCCTTTCCCCGGGCCCAGATGCCCTTTGGCGCTCTATTCCGAAAGTTAATGTTTCCTTGTTTGGAGCCCGCTGATGGTTTGAGCCCAGGCTAGCTCTTTTGTCTTTCAGTTTTGGCACCAACTGTTGAACGTGCGTGATGATTTCAGGGCCTTGTTTAATTTTTCGATTGGTGATGATTCCTCGGTCAGATTTTGGATCGATTGGTGGATCAGGGAGGGGCCTCTGGCAGCTGCCTTCCCTCTTCTTTTCTCGTTTCTTTCGTCTCTTTCGGCCTCCATTACGGAGCTCTCGGCTAGTGATTGGGACTTCGGCTTCCGTCGGGCCCTGTCTCCTGCAGAGTTGGAGGACTGGCAGTGCTTCGTTGCCTCCCTCCCCGTGCTCTCGGAGTCGCTGGATGTGGTTTCCTGGCCACACTCGGTGAGGGAGTCCTGGATTAGGGGGTGTCCGGATGGCCGGACTATGACCTTTGGCCGGACTCCCGGACTATGAAGATACAAGATTGAAGACTCTGTCCCGTGTCCGGATAGGGACTTTCCTTGGCGTGGAAGGCAAGGTTGGCGATACGATATGAAGATCTCCTCCCATTGTAACTGACTCTGTGTAACCCTAGCCCTCTCCGGTGTCTATATAAACCGGAGAGTTTTAGTCCGTAGGACGAACAACAATCATACCATAGGCTAGCTTCTAGGGTTTAGCCTCTCTGATCTCGTGGTAGATCAACTCTTGTAATACCCATACCATCAATATCAATCAAGCAGGAGTAGGGTTTTACCTCCACCGAGAGGGCCCGAACCTAGGTAAAAACATCGTATCCCTTGTCTCCTGTTACCATCCGCCTAGACGTGCAGTTCGGGACCCCCTACCCGAGATCCGCCGGTTTTGACACCGACATTGGTGCTTTCATTGAGAGTTCCTCTGTGTCATCGCCTTCAGGCCCGATGGCTTCTTCAATCATCAACCATGACGCAGTCCAGGGCGAGGCTTTTCTCCCCGGACAGATCTTCGTATTCGGTGGCTTTGCACTGCGGGCCAACTCGTTTGGCCATCTGGAGCAGATCGGAAGCTACGCCCCTGGCCATCAGGTCAGGTTTGGAAGCTTAAACTACACGGTCGACATTCACGAGGACTTGATCTTCGACGGATTCGAGCCACGGCCGAGCGTGCCGCACTGTCTCGATGGGCATGATCTAGCTCTGCCGCCGGACAGCGCCCAGAGTGCCGCTCAGGAGTCCGCTCTGACTAGTAGCTCGGAGCCGACTACGCTAACCAGGGACGGAGGGTTGGACGCCGCACCAGGAGCGGCAATCTCTATGGTGATAGAGCCGAACACCAGCCTAGTCCTTTGCAAGGCCCGTGACTCCAAGGTGCCGGACTCCGTTCCGGACTCCGAATCTTCCGCTCCCCTTCCGATCGAACCTGATTTGGCTCCGATCATGGAGTTCACCACCGCGGACGTCTTTCAGCATTCTCCCTTTGGCGATATCCTGAACTCCCTAAAGTCTCTCTCTTTGTCACGAGAGCCCTGGCCGGACTATGGTTAGCAAGGTTGGGATACGGACGATGAAGAAATTCTAAACCCACCCACCACCCACTTTGTAGCCACTGTCGACGATTTAACCGACATGCTCGACTTTGACTCCGAAGACATCGACGGTATGGACGCCGATGAAGGAGACGACCAAGAACCAGCACCTGTAGGGAACTGGAAAGCCACCTCGTCATATGACATATACATGGTGGACACCCCAAAAGCAGGGGATGGCGAGGAACAAACGGAGGATGACCCCTCCAAAAAGCAACCCAAGCGCTGCTCTAAATCCCGCCAAAGCAAAAATGGCGAATCCAGCACCGGAGATAACAACACACTGGACAGTGCCGAAGATAACCCCCTCCAGCAGGATTCAGTGCAGGAGGATGAAGGAGCGAGCCCCCATGAGAGAGCGGCCGACAGAGAGGTTGAGGACGACAACTATATGCCTCCCACCGAAGAAGAGGCAAGCCTCGACGATGACGAATTCGTCGTGCTAGAGGATCCCATTGAACAAGAGCGTTTCAAACGCAGGCTTATGGCCATGGCACGCAGCCTAAGAAAAAACAGTAGCAACTTAGAACTGACTGACCAAGACTTGCTAGCCGACAGATGGACCGAAGTCCTGGCGGCCGAAGAGTATAAACTCGAGCGCCCCTCCAAGAGCTACCCAAAGCGCAGGCTGCTACCCCAACTTGAGGAGGAAGCAATTAAACCTACATTACCAGCGTACGATGCGCCCGATCGGCCACCCCGTGGCTGCGACAGAGAGGCCTTCAGGCCCTCGAACCAAGCCGCACCCCGGCACCGCTCAAAACATACCAGAGCACGGGGAGACGCAACAGACCTGCGAGACATACTAGAGGACAGGGCAAGGCAAACAAGATCGATCTACGGATCGCGTGGGCGCCCCACATCATGTGATAATAACCGTCACACTGGATATGATAAATACGGCCAGGCCGAATACAACAGACCAAGCTCATCCGAGCTGCGCCGAGATATAGCCCAGTACAGGGGCGCCGCACACCCACTATGCTTCACAGATGAAGTAATGGATCATCAAATCCCTGAGGGTTTCAAACCAGTAAACATTGAATCATATGACAGCACAATAGATCCCGCGGTATGGATCGAGGATTACCTCCTTCATATCCACATGGCCCATGGTGATGATCTACACGCCATCAAATACCTCCCGCTCAAGCTTAAAGGACCAGCTCGACATTGGCTTAGCAGCCTGCCAGTAGAGTTAATTAGTTGCTGGGAGGACCTGGAGTCCGCATTCCTTGACAACTTCCAGGGCACATATGTGCGACCACCAGACACCGACGATCTAAGCCACATAATCTAGCAGCCATAGGAATCGGCCAGGCAATTCTGGACACGGTTCCTAACCAAGAAAAATCAAATAGTCGACTGTCCGGACGCCGAGGCCCTTGCTGCCTTCAGGCATAATATCCGAGACGAATGGCTTGCCCGGCACCTAGGACAGGAAAAGCCGAAATCCATGGCAGCCCTCACGACACTCATGACCCGCTTCTGCGCAGGCGAAGACAGCTGGCTAGCTCGTAGCAATAACATAACCAAGAGCCATGGTAATTCAGACACCAAGGACAACAATGGCAGGTCACGTCGCAACAAGCACAAGCGCCGCATTAACAGCAACAATACTGAGGATACGACAGTCAATGCCGGATTCAGAGGCTCTAAACCCGGTCAGCGGAAGAAGCCATTCAAAAGAAACCCTCCGGGCCCATCCAACTTAGACCGGATACTCGATCGCTTGTGCCAGATACACGGTACCCCCGAACAACCAGCCAACAACACCAATAGGGACTGTTGGGTGTTCAAGCAGGCAGGCAAGTTAAGTGCCGAAACCAGAGACAAGGGGATGCGTAAAGATGATGAGGAGGAGCCCTGGCCGCCGAACAACAGAGGACAGAAGGGCTTCCCCCCGCAAGTGCGGACGGTGAACATGACATACGCAATCCACATCCCCAAAAGGGAGCGGATGTTGGGGAACGTAGTAATTTCAAAAAAATTCCTACGCACATGCAAGATCATGGTGATGGCATAGCAACGAGAGGGGAGAGTGTTGTCCACGTACCCTCGTAGACCGTAAGCGGAAGCGGTAGCACAACGCGGTTGATGTAGTCGTACGTCTTCACGATCCGACCGATCCAAGCACCGAACATACGGCACCTCCGAGTTCAGCACACGTTCAGCTCGATGACGATCCCCGGGCTCCGATCCAGCAAAGCTTCGGGGATGAGTTCCGTCAGCACGATGGCGTGGTGATGATGATGATGTTCTACCGGCGCAGGGCTTCGCCTAAGCTTCGCGACGATATGACCGAGGTGGAATATGGTGGAGGGGGGCACCGCACACGGCTAAGGAACGATCCGTACATCAACTTGTGTGTCTATGGGTGCCCCCCCGCCCCCGTATATAAAGGAGCCAGGGGGAGGAGGCGGCCGGCCAAGGAGGGCACGCCAAGGGGGGAGTCCTACTCCCACCGGGAGTAGGACTCCCTTCTTTCCTGGTTGGAATAGGAGAAGGGGGGAAAGAGGAGGAAGAGGGGAAGGAAAGGGGGGCGCCGCCCCCTTCCCTTGTCCTATTCGGACTAGGAAGGGGAGGGGCGCGCGGCCCCCTCCTGCCTCCTTCCCTCTTCTCCCTCGAGGCCCATATAGGCCCAATAACCCCCCGGGGGGTTCCGGTAACCTCCCGGTGCTCCGGTAAAATGCCGATTTCACCCGGAACGATTCCGATGTCCAAATATAGGCTTCCAATATATCAATCTTTATGTCTTGACCATTTCGAGACTCCTCGTTACGTCCGTGGTCACATCCGGGACTCCGAACAAACTTCGATACATCAAAACTTATAAACTCATAATAAAACTGTCATCGTAATGTTAAGCGTGCGGACCCTACGGGTTCGAGAACTATGTAGACATGACCTAGAACTATTCTCGGTCAATAACCAATAGCGGAACCTAGATGCTCATATTGGTTCCTACATATTCTACGAAGATCTTTATCGGTTAAACCGCATAACAACATACGTTGTTCCCTTTGTCATCGGTATGTTACTTGCCCGAGATTTGATCGTCGGTATCCAATACCTAGTTCAATCTCGTTACCGGCAAGTCTCTTTACTCGTTCCGTAATGCATCATCCCGTAACCAACTCATTTGGTCGCATTGCTTGCAAGGCTTATAGTGATGTGCATTACCGAGAGGGCCCAGAGATACCTCTCCGACAATCGGAGTGACAAAACCTAATCTCGAAATACGCCAACTCAACATGTACCTTCGGAGACACCTGTAGTACTCCTTTATAATCACCCAGTTACGTTGTGACGTTTGGTAGTACCCAAAGTGTTCCTCCGGTAAACAGGAGTTGCATAATTCTCATAGTTACAGGAACATGTATAAGTCATGAAGAAAGCAATAGCAATATACTAAACGATCAAGTGCTAGGCTAACGGAATGGGCCATGTCAATCACATCATTCTCCTAATGATGTGATCCCATTGATCAAATGACAACACATGTCTATGGTTAGGAAACATAACCATCTTTGATTAACGAGCTAGTCTAGTAGAGGCATACTAGTGACTATATGTTTGTCTATGTATTCACACATGTAGCATGTCTCCGGTTAATACAATTCTAGCATGAATAATAAACATTTATCATGATATGAGGAAATAAATAATAACTTTATTATTGCCTCTAGGGCATATTTCCTTCAGCGGAAGCGTGCCCTCAAGGACGTCTCTGCGTTGGAGCCAGTCGCCCCAAAGTTCAACCCATGGTCCTCCTGCCCGATCACCTTTGATCGACGGGACCACCCCACTAGCATCCGTCACGCTGGATTCGCCGCATTGGTCCTAGACCCAATCATTGACAGATTTCACCTCACTAGAGTCCTCATGGACGGCGGCAGTAGCCTGAACCTGCTTTATCAGGATAAAGTGCGAAAAATGGGTATAGATCCCTCACGGATTAAACCCACAAAGACAACCTTTAAAGGTGTCATACCAGGTGTAGAAGCCAGCTGTACAGGCTCGGTTACACTCGAAGTGGTCTTCGGATCCCCGGATAATTTCCGAAGCGAAGAGTTAATCTTCGACATAGTCCCATTCCGCAGTGGCTATCACGCCCTGCTCGGACGAACCGCATTTGCAAAATTCAATGCGATGCCGCACTACACATATCTCAAGCTCAAGATGCCAGGTCCTCGGCGGAGTCATTACGGTAAATGGAAACACTGAACGCTCTCTCCGAACGGAGGAGCACACAGCGGCCCTGGCGGCGGAAGTACAGAGCAACCTCTCAAGGCATCTCCCCAATCCGAGGGTTAAATATACGGACAACGTCAAGCGCGCCCAAAGCAACCTCCAACAAAGCCGGCTGGCACGATCCGAGCGAGCATAGCAGTGTGACCCCAACCCCAGCCCTCGTCAGATGGTGCTATTGGTACCACGCGTACATAATTACGCTTTGAAAATACCATGTGCATAAGGGGAGGGGCACAATCACGGCACGCCCAGAATGCGGCTCAACCACACTTAGGGGCTCCCTATTCGGCCGTTTTCCTTTTTTATATACTTTCAGGACCAAACTATTTGTAAGGCCTGTCCGGCAACAAACTCACCAAACACACGATGCAACAGCCAGGGCGCGAGCAAGCTGTGTCATATGTCCAGGTGGTCTCTATAACAATCTAAATACCCGTTTTGCTTAAATTTACGCAGCTTGCCCCTGAAGGGGGACATGTCAAATAATCCCATCCCTTGCTTATCGCACTACTTGTATCGTTCTGCTTTCATAGAAGCTCTTTTTTAATAAACAATACATATCTCTTATCTATTATTGTATTCATCTATTTTTATACAAATATGTTCAATCATGACATTATGCAACCGTACACTTTGGTACGGACAATACACCAGGGGCTTAAGCACCCCATAACATGGTGTGAGAAGACCGAACACTCTCATGAGTGCGGCACCCCGAACTTATAGCACTATATGCATCGGCTCCGAATCATGTCTTTGGTCATAGTTGGGTTTGCCCGGCTCTCATGTTTTGGTACCTTACGTTCCGCATTGTTGGCTAAGGTAGCGCTGGGAGAACTACTGCGATTGTGCCCCAGTTGAGCTGGGTTAACACCTCAGTAGAGAAAGCTAAAACTGACTGTCATGATAGTGCGAGAGACCGGTCGCTGTTCGCGAGGTTTTTAGAGTCCTTAAAGACTTATGCACTTAGAGCGAGGAACCGGACTTATCCGGCCTAGGCGTGGATAGCGCCCCGAACTCGGTCTTCCGAATACTAGGGGCTTCGCCGAAATTGAAAATTATAGAATTCTATGGCTAGGTGAGAGTGATAAAGCATTATAAGTCCGACGGCCTAGTTCGTTGTGCTGAGCGCCTCCCTAGATGGACCAAAGAATGGGAACAAGAGCGCTCAGGTTTATCCCGAACACCCCAGCACTCGTGGCATGGGGGTCGAAACCGACGACTTGCATCTCTCAGATTTGATAAACGGCCGCACAGAAGGAAATATTTTAAATTAACAAGTGTTGCTTAACGCATATGAACAAAGTTTTCAGCGTACAGGATAACAAATGCGGGACTACTCAAAAATTACATCTTTAGTGCATTCGTCCGCTATACGGCGAGCACCCTTCAGGACGCCCTTATAATACATCTCGGGCGTGCGATACTCCTTGCCCGACGGTGGCGCATCCGTCAAAAGCTTCTCAGCGTCCAGCTTGCCCCAGTGCACTTTAGCATGGGCAAGGGCCCGACGTGCACCTTCGATACAGACGGAGCGCTTGACAACTTCAATCCACGGACACGCGTCCACCAGCCGCTGCACCAGACCGAAGTAGCTCCCAGGCATGGCTTCTCCAGGCCACAACCGAGCTATGAGGCCCTTCATGGCCTGTTCGGCCACCTTGTGGAGCTTGACCAGCTGCTTCAGCTGGTCGCTCAGGGGCACCATATGTTCGGCCTCATCATACTGAGACCAGAACACTTTTTCCATCGAGCTCCCCTCTTTGGCTCGGTAGTATGCGGCGGCGTCAGACACACTGCGGGGCAGATCGGCGAACGCTCTTGGAGAGCTCCGGATTCGGGTAAGTAGCAGATAATTAACTTTTATACTCTTGCCTTGCATAAACAATGCCTTACCCGCCGCTATTTTCTTCATCGCCTCGATCTCCTGGAGGGCCTTCTGGGCTTCGGCCCTAGCGTTTTTGGCATTCTCAAGAGCCAAGGCGAGCTCGGACTCTCGAGTCTTCGAGTCACGCTCCAAACTCTCGTGTTTTTCCACGAGAGCCTGGAGCTCTTGCCGCACCTCCGCCACCCGCGCCTCCTGCTTCTCTCCCTCGGCCCGCTCCAGGGCCGCACTGTTTTCGGCCTTGGAGACCGCCTCCTTCAGGGTCGCCACCTCGGCCATGGCCCCTGCAACATTTAAGTTGGTCATGTCATTATTTGCAACCAAGTATTTCTTTATACATTTACATACGGTATTACATACCCTCCTTGTCCTCGAGCTGCTTCTTGGCACGGCCGAGCTTGTTCTCGGACCGCTCGAGGCTTCCTTTCAATGCATTGACCTCCGCAGTCAGTGCGGCAGAGGTCAGCAGCGCAGCCTGCATTCCGATATTGACATATTTTTATTAGACTCATGAGTATATATTTTTAGATCCTCAGCTCGGCTTTTCTTTTCCGAACGCCGAACTGAGCATCAGGGGCTACTGTCTATGCGGTAACATTTTTATATGTTTCGAACACATACCTCAAAGCCTATTAATAGACTTGTACAGGCTTCTGTCAGCCCGCTCTTGGCGGACTGAACCTTTTGAATCACCGCACTCATAACAGTGCGGTGTTCCTCGTTGATGGAGGCACCGTTAAGCGCCTCCAGCAAATTGTCCGGTGCCTCCGGATGGACGGACGTCGCCGGCGGCGTAGGCTTGCCCTTCTTATGAAGGCGCCACCTGTCGGACTCTGGAACCGTTGGTAGTTCCGGAGCAGTGTCCGGCCCGGGGCCGGACTTAGATCCCCCCGGGGCTTTGCCCCCTTTGGGCCTGGAGTCCAGGAAGTCGCCTTGGGGCGCCTCCAGGACCACCTCCTCCTAGTTCGGCCCCTTTTGGGACTCCACCTCGGCGTCGTCCGCAGGGAGCGGGGAGGAGGCCGTTGGAAGTGAAGCGCTATTCACATCCGACGAATTCAGGGAGCCGCTCGACGAATCACCGATCTGAGCTCTGGGTGGACTGCATAATTAAAAATTCGGCGTCAGAAGCTATCGAATAGTAGAGGAGCGCCATGAGTCATTCGGGTAACCGGACACTTACGATTTTGCCAGGGGCTTGACCATGGATGGCCATTCCTCCCCGCCGTTTTCGGCATCGGAGGCGTAGTCCGGCAGAAGGGTTTTCCCCTTCTTGGACCCTTCGGCCTCCCCAGTTGGGGCGGCCTTCCTTTTCTTTCCTCCCCCCGTTGGAGGGGGAGAGGCTTCTTCTTCTTCTTATTCTTCCTCCTCCTCGTCTTCCGAGGCGGAGGGTGCGTCGGGGTCGTCGGGCAATGAATCTGACACCACCAGGCGCCGAGAGCTCTTTCGAGTCCCCGTGGCCTAATTCTTGGCCTTCTTCTCCGGCACCACGTGAGGTGCCGGAACCAGCAGCTTCGTTAAACGAGCGTCCGCTGGGTCTTCGGGCAAAGGAGCCGGACAACTGATCAGTCCGGCCCTCTTCTGCCAGTCCTGTCAAAGGGATGGGGGTTTAGATCCCGCATAAAATCAAATCTATGGAAAACAGATACCCCGTAATGGGAAAATAGCTCTCTGTGCTGGCTTGGCGCTTGGCGCAGAATCCGCAATCCTCGGTGACGGGAGGCGGGACCTCGGAGCTCTTGAATAGCACCTTCCATGCATCCTCGTGCTTTGTGTCGAAGAGCCGGGAGAGAGTCTGGTGCTGGGCCGGGTCGAACTCCCACAAGTTGAAAGCCCGTCGTTGACACGGGAGAATCCGGCGAAAGAGCATGACCTGGACTACGGTGACAAGTTTAACCTTCCTGCTAATCAGGTCTTTGATGCAGGTTTGAAGTGTGGTCACTTCTACTGAATTACCCCACAACAGGCCCGTCTCTTTCCAAGACATGAGCCGCGTGGGAATGCCAGATTGGAATTCGGGGGCCGCTGCCCATTCAGGGTCACGCGGCTCGGTGATGTAGAACCATCCCGATTGCCACCCTTTGATGGTCTCTACGAAGGCGCCCTCGAGCCATGTAACGTTGGGCATCTTGCCCACCATGGCGCCTTCGCACTCCGCTTGGCGTCCGCCCACGACCTTCGGCTTGACGCTGAAGATCTTTAGCCATAGGCCATAGTGAGGCTGGATGCGGAAGAATGCCTCGCACACGATGATGAACGCCGAGATGTTGAGGATGAAGTTCGGGGCCAGATGGTGGAAGTCCAGGCCGTAATAGAACATGAGCCCCGGACGAACGGGTGAAGAGGAAAGCCCAGTCTGCAGAGGAAATGGGGAAGGAATACAACCCTCTCATGGGGCCCAGGGGTGGGGATGAGCTGCCCCTCGTCTGGAAGCCGGTGCGCAATGTCGTTGTGCAGGTATCCGGCTTTCCGCAACCTTTTGATGTGCCCCTCCGTGGCGGAGGAGGCCATCCACTTGCCTCCCGCTCCGGACATGGTTGGAGTAGGTCGAGGCGAGATGTGCGGGCTTGGGCGTTGGAGCTCGAGTGTGCAAGGACGAATAAGCAAAGGAGGAAGAAGGCGTGAATGGAAACGGTAGATCTGTATCCCCTTATATGGGCGGCCGAAACTATGAGCCCCCACCGGCCTAATAAAACTCGCTTATCTCCCAAGCGCCGCGGTTAATGGTGCGGCTGGGTTACCCACGTCCGTATTGATGAGAATCCCGGAATAAGGGGACACGATCTCTGCTTTGACAAGACGTGCCAAGGAAACCGCCTCGCTAAACACGTTGAGGTGGAATAGTGAAATGAATAAAAGCCTGGCCGTGGCATGAGGTCACGCTACGGAATACGTCAGCAGATTAGATTGGTGCAAATGTTATTCTCTCTATGGTGGCATGTGGAAGTTATTTTGTAGAGCCGGACACTACCCTGGTGTTCAACATCTTCTATGAAGTATTCGGAGGAGGAACCTGCCTTGCAATGCCGAAGACAACTTGCGCGCCAGACTCGTCGTCATTGAAGCCTGGTTCAGGGGCTACTGAGGGGGTCCTGGATTAGGGGGTGTCCGGATGGCCGGACTCCCGGACTATGAAGATACAAGATTGAAGACTTCGTCCCGTGTCCGGATAGGGACTTTCCTTGGCGTGGAAGGCAAGGTTGGCGATACGATATGAAGATCTCCTCCTATTGTAACCGACTCTGTGTAACCCTAGCCCTCTCCGGTATCTATATAAACCGGAGAGTTTTAGTCCGTAGGACGAACAACAATCATACCATAGGCTAACTTCTAGGGTTTAGCCTCTCTGATCTCGTGGTAGATCAACTCTTTTAATACCCATACCATCAATATCAATCAAGCAGGAGTAGGGTTTTACCTCCACCGAGAGGGCCTGAACCTGGGTAAAAACATCGTGTCCCTTGTCTCCTGTTACCATCCGCCTAGACGCACAGTTCGGAACCCCCTACCCGAGATCCGCCGGTTTTGACACCGACACTCAGCCTCTGTTATTTTTTCGATTAAGTCTTGCTATTAGTTGTTGTCTATTGGTTCTCCTGTCTCTAGGTTAGCCCCTATTTTCATGTGGCAGGCTATGCGGGGCCGCCTGCCTACGGCAGACCAGATTAAAAAAAGAAATGGGACCGGCTTGGACTTTTGCTCCCTTTGTGGAGGTTTGAAAGACACTGATCATATCCTATTTCGCTGCCCTCAGGCTCTTCTGGAGTTGTTGCCACGAATGGATGGGCATCTCTTGGGCCCCGATACCTTTGGGGAGTTGTGGGCCCAGGCGTCGGCCCTTGTTAGGCAAACTAAGAGATTATTCTGGTTTGATTTCTTTACCATGTGTTGGACCCTGTGTACTACCCCGAATAAATTTAGGACAATGCTAATGCCCACACGTGTGGTGGGAGCCAAACCCGTCCACACGCCCTATAACATACAGACTACGCCATGTCACTGCATGTGTGTATGTGGAAATATTTTTGGATTTTCAGTTTTTAAAATGTTTTATCTCTTAAATGAAAAATCCGATGAAGATCCGTTTTCACCATTAAATCCCTCGCGACGAGATCTTCGAAACTAGATATCATATCAACATATTTTGATGAATTTTTTTTTGTTAAAAGTTGCCATGTCTACTGCACATGAATTGCCATGATGTTTACATTAAAGTTGCCATGTTATGTTTAAGCTATTTTCTTCTATATTAAAAAGAAAATTTTGACATATTATAAAACGGAGAATTAAGAAACTAGACTTGCCATGCACCATAAACTAAAATTGCCATGATACATGCACTTAAAATTGCCATCGTTCATGCAAAAAAATATTTTCATGGTCAAAATACTGGAATTGCCATCATCAAAAACTAAAATTGCCATGATTTACAAACTAAAATTGCCACATGGCAACTTTAGTTTAAGCACCATGGCAACTACGGTGTAAACATCATGGCAACTTTTGGGCAAAAAAAATTCATCGAAACATATCAACATGGGGTCTAGTTTTGAAGATCTCGTCGAGACGGATTTAATGGTGAAAACGAATTTTTAATTCACTTTTTTAATTAGGAGATAAAATATTTTAAGCCGAAAACCAAAAAGATTTTTACTGATGTCATCTGTTCATATGTGGCAAAATGAGTGGTGATGGAGGCGTGTGGGCGATGTGCAAACGACCACACGTGTGGGCGTTAGTTTTTCTGTAAATTTACTATTGAACTGGTGTTACCTAATAGGACGGTTGACTGCATATTAAATTATCTATCTTGTTCGGCTCAGTTGGGCTTTATTAAGAGGGTGCTTGGATCCAAGGGACTATTTTTAGTCTGACTAAAAATAGTCTTTTTTAGAGGCTAAAGTTTCAAGCATCCCTGACTAAAGAGAGGCTAGGACTAGTCTTGAGGCTAAAAATTTTTAGTCAGAGGAAACCTACTAAAATATGGAATAGTCCTCTCTCTCCTCATTTAACTCCTCTCCTTTAACACATGCGAGTTCTGGATTGGAGGCTTTGAAGGATAATAAATGTTCATTAACTTGATTTTAGTCTTTTTAGTATTTGGATCCAAGCATGGGTGAGGCTAGCAAGTTTTAGTCTCATTACTTTTAGTCATGAGACTAAAACGTATCCAAGCACCCTCTAATTTATAAAGTAGGCTTTCCTCTTTTTTAATCTGCGTCTAGAGTACAAGGCAGACCACATGTATTGTTAAGTGTGACTTAAAGTTTTCTTTCTGGCCAAATTTTTCTGTAATATAAGTCGGCCGACGTGCGTCCGGACGTTTGGGACCGGAGGAAGATGTCGACTAATACTTGCCGACTACATCGAATAGTATTTCCTTCGCTTTCTGAATCCCATACGTGAGGGCAGCACCAGAAACCTCCAAGGCCCCAACAGAGACACGTCTGAGCTGGGGACATGTGCAACGCGGCCGTCAACCACTTGGATAACCACCTGCTACGCGCACAGCGCCACGCGTCCCCGGCGCAAGGCCTCTATATATTGGCCTGCCGGGCGCGACGCCTCCTCCATCACCAACAGCCAGAGCATTCGTCCACCATAACCCGAAAACAGAGAGCTCGGCCGACAAGCACAGATTCATCAAGCAGGAGAACCATGGCGTTCCCGGCGTGCGTGCAGTGCGGGACCAGGGAGAACCCGTGCCGGTGCAAGTTCATCGGGCCGACGCTGGGGTTCGTGGCCTTCCTGGTCACCGGCGTCATCGAGTGGCCGGTGGGCGCGGTGGTGTACCTGTTCCGCCACCGCAAGGGCCGCCGCATCATGGGACACCCCTCCAGGGTCGTCTACCCGCGCGTCTCCAGGGCCATCCCCATCTAATCCTAAGCTCATCCTAATCTAATCCCTTCCTGTATGTTGTAGCCTGGTCATTCCGCATGAGTTGTGTGCATGATTGATGAAGAAGATTCAATAAAATGGGTGTTGTTTGTGTTTGTCTTGTAATCTAAGGCATTTGCAGTGTCTATGCTGTGTGAGGAGTTTGCTAGAAATTTGGTTGGTGGATCACTGGGTTAACTGGCTGATATAGGAGTTCCAGATACATGTTAATATAGCAGAGGCCAACGCACGAGAGTCATTCTCATCAATATTATTCTCGTCTCCCATCTTTTTTTTTTTTGATGTGAATAGCAGAAGCTCTGCCTTTGCATCATAGGGCAAAGGAAGTATTACAGAATACATTCATGGCCAAAACACCCACGTATAATAGCAGTACTGTTGAGTATATTTGTGTTGCATGTATTATGTATATTGTGACCCATCTCCTAGTCATATATAGTTGAGGTTGAGGTCCTGCCTGTACTTATATATACGTGCACCGGCACCCCATCAATACAATAAATATTGTATTGCCAAACCGTCTCTCTACATGATATCATCCTTTCGGTCTCTGCCCTAGGGTTCGCTGCCGCCGCCAACGCCGCCGCGCCCTCTCGCGCGAGCCGCCGCTGTCGCCGCCGCACCCCACCACCGCCGCACCCCGCCGCCGCCG
>NC_057807.1:37916141-37921775 GCF_018294505.1 Triticum aestivum
CCGCTTCCGCCTCCTGCAGCGCCGACCCGCCGCCGCTGCTCGCCTCCTGATCGCGCCACCGCCGCCCCGTCGCGCCCTGCCTCTCCTCCCTACCGGCCGCTGCCTCCTCTTCTTCCCGCAGCCGCCGCACCTCACCGCCGCCGCTGCTCCCAACCACCACCGAAATCCTAACCTGCCGCGCCACCCCACCCCGCCACGCCAATGGACTCCCCGGGTCCTCCACCACCCGCTCGTCGAACCCCTTCGACGCCCCGAGCCCTCCGCCGAGGCCATCCGTGACCTCAACATTGAGACCAAGGTCCCCATCCGTCTCGAGAGCTCCAACACGTCGTACTTCGCGTGGAAGACCTACTTCAACCTCGTCTTCCGCGAATACTATCTCACCGAGCACATCGACGCCTTCGTGGACGGTGACTACATGAAGGGCGATCCGGAGTGGTCGACCATTGAGGCCACGCTCATCCGATGGTTCTACCAAACCGTCTCGAAGGACATCTTCCAAACGTTTGTCGCCGAGGACGACGACGCCTGTGCCGTGTGGACCAAGATCAACGCGCTCTTCACCGAAAACAAACTTCAGCGCCTTATTTTCTTGCAGCAGGAGTTCTTCAGCTATCACCAGGACAACTCCACCATCGATGAGTACAGCATGAGGCATAAGATGCTCGCCGACGAGCTTCGCGACATCGGCACCAAGATCTCCGAAGAACTCATGCTGAGCACCCTCACCGCCGGCCTCAACAAGGATTTCGGCAAAGCAGCGTCCAACCTCACCTTGCTACTGCAGCCCACCTTCCAGCGCATCGTCGCGTACCTCAAGCTTGAGGAGCGCCGGATGACGAAGGTGAAGCAGCGGGTTCAGCACACCGCCCTCGCCGCCGGCACCACTCGCGGAGGCCCCACTCCACCGGCCGCGCCTCGCCCAGCCGCGCCGCCCGCGCCCGCCGGGTATTACCCGCTGCCACCCACGCCACCCGCACCCCACGCCTCCTCAGCAGCCGCAAGGTGGTGGGGGCCGGCGCAAACGGCGGGGCGGTGACGGTCGCCGTCAGCAGCAGCAGCAGCTGGCCCAGGGCGCCGGGGGGCGCCGCGCTACCAGCAGCCACCTCCACCGTACGCAGCAGGGGCAGAACCCCTAGACGGGCGTCGTGCATGCCTACCATATGCCCGTCCCACGGGAACCTGTGCCGAGTATCCTCGGGCCTAGTCCTGCAGGCCACCATGCGTTCCTTGGCGCACCCTACCAGCCGCCTGGCGCCGGCTACGGTGCCCCCCTCGTGCCGCCGCCTTTCGGTGGTTATGGCTCACCCGCCCAGGCGCCAACCTACGGAGCTCCCCAACCGCCGCCGGTACCTGCGCCGTGGGATCCCGCCCTCCTGGCCTCCCTGCACTCGGCGCCGTCGCCAAGTAACTATGGCGGTGGATGCGACTGGTACATGGACTCAGGTGCTACTGTGCACATGACAGCTCATCCCGGTAACCTATCCTCCTCAACTCCCATTCACACACCCACTCGCATCACCGTTGGCAATGGTTCTTCTTTACCTATCACTCATATAGGTAGCACTCATTTTCCTTCTAGTTCCACACCTATCACTATGTCTAATGTCCTTGTTTCACCTGACTTAGTCACTAACTTAGTTTCTGTTCGTCGTCTTACTCGTGAGAACCCCCTTACTGTTGAATTTGACGGTGTTGGTTTTTCTGTGAAGGACGCCCGTACCCGGATCGTCCTCCACTGATGTGACAGCCCTGATGAACTCTGTCCTGTGCACGCTGATGCCTCCACCTCCACACCCTTCGCCTTCGCCGCCGGTGTCGACCTTTGGCATGCTCGCCTAGGTCATCCCAACCCCGCCATTTTGCGTCAGATTCTTAGAAGTTTTTCTTTCTCATGTAATAAGCTCGATGAGCATACTTGTGAGGCTTGTTGTTTGGGCAAGCACGTTCGTCTTCCCTTTAGTGCGTCTACCACAGTTTCCACTTTTCCGTTTGAATTACTTCAGAATGATGTTTGGACGTCTCTCATTGCAAGTAACACGGGCTATCTATACTATTTGGTGATTTTAGATGATTATCCTCACTATGTGTGGACTTTTCCTCTTCGTCGTAAATCCGATGCTTTAGCCACACTCACCTCATTTTATTCCTATGTCACCACACAATTCGGTCGCCCCATTCTTGCACTCCAAACCAATAACGGAAAAGAGTTTGACAACGTCGCTCTTCGCACACTTCTTGCCTCTCACAGCACCATCTTCCGTCTGACTTGCCCTTACTCGTCTCAGCAGAGCGGTCGCGCCGAGCTTATCCTCCGCACTCTTAATGACTGTGTTCGCACGTTAATCTTCCACTCTAATGTGCCTGCTCGGTTTTGGCCTGATGCTCTCACCACCGCCACACTTTTAGTTAACATTCGTCCGTGTCGTCCTCGGTGGAACTACGCCCCTCATCACCTTCTCTTCGGTACACCGCCGTCCTATGACGGTCTTCGCATCTTTGGGTGTCTTTGTTATCCTAGCACCGCGTCCACTACGCCACACAAACTCGCACCACATTCCGTTCCATGCGTCTTTCTTGGCTATCCCTCTAACACCAAAGGTTACTGGTGCTATGATCCTGTCATTCATCGTGTGTACACCTCGAGGCACATGTATTTTGTCGAGACGGTGTTCCCTCTTTTTCATGTTCCTCCGGCTTCGGCTCCTTCGGCACCGACCCCTGCGCCCCCTGCTTGGAGTGCTGCGCGGCGGCGACCATCGGTGGTCCCCCCTTCCCGGCACCTTCCGCCGCCGCCCGGGTTCTCGACTCCCTCTCCCAAGGTCAAGTCTGACTTAGCCCCTTGGTCCCCGGCTCCCTCCTCAGAGGTTGAGCCCGACCAAGTCACCCCACCCGGTGCCGCGACGGCCACCCCGCCTGCATCCCCGGACGGCACCGTCCCTCCAGCGACGGGTTCGACTTCCACCTGGCCCGTCGCCACCTCCGCTGCCGGCTCGGCAGCCGCCGCCAGCTCGCTGGCCTCTGTCGTCGTCTCGCCCACCGCTGCAGCCGCCAAGGGCCCCCCGCCGCTGCCAGCGCCCGGCCAGCCTCCGCTGCTGCCCCGCCTCTCGGCGTGACTACCGCGCTCGGGCCAGTGTGCTCCGGTTGAGCACGCGCTACTCCTCCGACGAGTATGTGTGCGCTGCCTCGACCTCGACACTGTCACCGATCCCCACCTCTGCTCGCGCTGCCCTTCGGGATCCCCACTGGCTAGCCGTGATGCAGGAGGAGTTTGATGCCCTGCAGCGCAACTACACATGGCCTCTTGTTCCATCACCCCCTCGTGCCAACGTCATCTCTGGCAAGTGGGTGTTCCGCCACAAGACTCACCCGGATGGTTCTATCGAGCGCTACAAGGCTTGGTGGGTGGTCCGTGGATTTTGGCAGCACGCAGGTGTAGACTTCACCGACACCTTTGCTCCGGTTGTACAACCGGGCACGATCCACACCGTGCTTCAGTTGGCGGTCTCGCGAGCCTGGCCTGTGCATCAGTTGGATGTCTCCAACGCCTTCTTGCACGGCCATCTTGATGAGCAGGTGTTCTATGAGCATCCCACTTGTTCGTCGACGCCGCACATTCGGACTTCGTGTGGTTGCTCTCCCGTTCTCTTTACGGGTTGAAGCAGGCGCCCCGGGCTTGGTACCAGCATATCGCAACCTTCCTGTAGTCTGTGGGCTTTCGGTCCACTCGCTGCGATGCCTCACTCTTTCTGTATCATCAGGGAGCTGACACTGCATGTCTGTTGCTCTAGTCTTGCAGGCCACTAGGCGTTCCTCGGTGCACCCTACCAGCCGCCTGGTGCCGGCCACAGTGCCCCCCTCGTGCCGCCGCCTTTCGGTGGTTATGGCCCACCCGCCCAGGCGCCGACCTACGGAGCTCCCCAGCCGCCACCGGTACCTGCGCCGTGGGATCCCGCCCTCCTGGCCTCCCTGCACTCGGCGCCGTCGCCAAGTAAATATGGCGGTGGATGCGACTCGTACATGGACTCAGGTGCTACTGCGCACATGACAACTCATCCCGGTAACCTATCCTCCTCAACTCCCGTTCACACACCCACTCGCATCACCGTTGGCAATGGTTCTTCTTTACCTATCACTCATATCGGTAGCACTCATTTTCCTTCTAGTTCCACACCTATCACTATGTCTAATGTCCTTGTTTCACCTGACTTAGTCACTAACTTAGTTTCTGTTCGTCGTCTTACTCGTGAGAACCCCCTTACTATTGAATTTGACGGTGTTGGTTTTTCTGTGAAGGATGCCCGTACCTGGATGGTCCTCCACTGATGTGACAGCCCTGATGAACTCCGTCCCGTGCACGCCGATGCCTCCACCTCCACACCCTTCGCCTTCGCCACCGGCGTCGACCTTTGGCATGCTCGCTTGGGTCATCCCAACCCCGCCATTTTGTGTCAGATTCTTAGAAGTTTTTCTTTCTCATGTAATAAGCTCGATGAGCATACTTGTGAGGCTTGTCGTTTGGGCAAGCACGTTCGTCTTCCCTTTAGTGCGTCTACCACAGTTTCCACTTTCTCGTTTGAATTACTTCATAATGATGTTTGGACGTCTCCCGTTGCAAGTAACACGGGCTATCTATACTATTTGGTGATTTTAGATGATTATTCTCACTATGTGTGGACTTTTCCTCTTCGTCGTAAATCCGATGCTTTAGCCACACTCACCTCATTTTATTCCTTGTCACCACAGAATTCGGTCGCCCCATTCTTGCACTCCAAACCGATAACGGAAAAGAGTTTGACAACGTCGCTCTTCGCACACTTCTTGCCTCTCACGGCACCATCTTCCGTCTGACTTGCCCTTACCCGTCTCAGCAGAGTGGTCGCGCCGAGCTTATCCTCCGCACTCTTAATGACTGTGTTTGCATGTTAATCTTGCACTCTAATGTTCCTGCTCGGTTTTGGCCCGATGCTCTCGCCACCGCCACACTTTTAGTTAACATTCGTCCGTGTCGTCCTCGGTGGAACTACGCCCCTCATCACCTTCTCTTCGGTACACCGCCGTCCTATGACGGTCTTCGCATCTTTGGGTGTCTTTGTTATCCTAGCACCGCGTCCACTACGCCACACAAACTCGCACCACGTTCCATTCCATGCGTCTTTCTTGGCTATCCCTCTAACACCAAAAGGTTACTGGTGCTATGATCCTGTCATTCATCGTGTGTACACCTCGAGGCACATGTATTTTGTCGAGACGGCGTTCCCTCTTTTTCAGGTTCCTCCGGCTTCGGCTCCTTCGGTGCCGACCCCCGCGCCCCCTGCTTGGAGTGCTGCGCGGTGGCGACCACCGGTGGTCCCCCCTTCCCGGCACCTTCCGCCGCCGCCCGGGTTCTCGACTCCCTCTCCCAAGGTCAAGTCTGACTTAGCCCCTTGGTCCCCGGCTCCCTCCTTAGAGGTTGAGCCCGTCCAGGTCACCCCACCCGGTGCCGCGACGACCACCCCGCCTGCATCCCCGGAGGACACCGTCCCTCTAGCAATGGGCTCGACTTCCACCTCGCCCGTCGCCACCTCCGCTGCCGGCTCGGCAGCCGCCACCAGCTCGCTGGCCTCTGTTGCCGTCTTGCCCGCCGCTGCAGCC
>NC_057807.1:37922109-37939687 GCF_018294505.1 Triticum aestivum
GCCTCCGCTGCTGCCCCGCCTCTCGGCGTGACTACCCGCGCTCGGGCCGGTGTGCTCTGACTGAGCATGCGCTACTCCTCCGACGAGTATGTGTGCGCTGCCTCGACCTCGACACCGTCACCCATCCCCACCTCTGCTCGCGCTGCCCTTCAGGATCCCCACTGGCTAGCCGTGATGCAGGAGGAGTTCGATGCCCTGCAGCGCAACCACACATGGCCTCTTGTTCCACGACCCCCTCGTGCCAACGTCATCTCTGGCAAGTGGGTGTTCCGCCACAAGACTCAACCGGATGGTTCTCTCGAGTGGTACAAGGCTTGGTGGGTGGTCCGTGGATTTCGGCAGCACGCGGGTGTGGACTTCACCGACACCTTTGCTTCGGTTGTTCAACCGGGCACGATCCACACCGTGCTTCAGTTGGCGGTCTCGCGAGCCTGGCCTGTGCATCAGTTGGATGTCTCCAACGCCTTCTTGCACGGCCATCTTGATGAGCAGGTGTTCTATGAGCATCCCACTTGTTCGTCGACGCCGCGCATACGGACTTCGTGTGGTTGCTCTCCCGTTCTCTTTACGGGTTGAAGCAGGCGCCCCGGGCTTGGTACCAGCATATCGCATCCTTCCTGCAGTCTCTGGGCTTTCGGTCCACTCGCTCCGATGCCTCACTCTTTCTGTATCATCAGGGAGCTGACACTGCATATCTGCTGCTCTACGTTGATGACATCATCCTCACGGCGTCCGCCCCCGAGCTCCTTCAGCGGCTGATGGCTCGTCTTTGTGATGAGTTTGCCCTCAAGGACTTGGGGCCTCTGCACTACTTCCTCGGCATCGAGGTGGTTCGTCGGACTGATGGCTTCTTTCTGCATTAGCAAAAATATGCCCACAAGCTTCTAGAGCGCGCCGATATGCTTAACTGCAAGCCAGCGCCCACCCCTGTCGACACGAGGGCGAAGGTTTCTGCTCTGAAGGGGTCTCTCGCGTCCGATGCAGCGTTCTATCGCTCCATTGTTGGTGCTTTACAGTACCTGACGTTTCCGCGACCCGACCTGCAGTACGCTGTTCAACAGGTGTGCCTCCACATGCACTCCCCGCGTGACTCTCATTGGACCTTGGTGAAGCGTATTCTCCGTTACATATGCGGAGCCATGTCTTTAGGACTCACCCTGACGGCCTCCGCCTCCATCGACCTCGTCGCCTACTCGGATGCCAACTGGGCAGGCTGCCCCGACACCCGGTGCTCTGCATCCGGCTATTGCGTCTACCTTAGGCCCTCGTTGATCTCTTGGTCATCGAAGCGACAGCCCACGGTCTCCCGCTCCAGCGCCGAGGCAGAGTATCGGGTCATGGTTAACGTCGTGGCCGAATGCTCTTGGCTAAGTCAACTACTCCAGCAGTTGCTTTGTGATGTTCACAAGGCCACTCTTGTCTACTTTGATAACATCAGCGCGGTCTACCTCTCTGCCAACCCGGTGCACCATCGATGTATGAAGCATATTGAGCTCGATATTCACTTTGTGCGTGAGCAGGTTGCCCTTGGCCATGTTTGGGTTCTCCACGTTCCGACGTCGTAACAGTTTGCTGATGTGATGACTAAGGGATTGCCTACTCCCATTTTTCAGGATTTTCGGTCCAGTCTCTGTGTCTCCGGCGATGCTTCAACTGCGAGGGGGGGTGTTGAGTATATTTGTGTTGCATGTATTATGTATAGTGTGGCCCACCTCCTTGTTGGGTAACGTAGCATGCAATTTCAAAAATAATTATACGCTTACGCAAGATCTATCTAGGAGATGCATAGCAACGAGAGGGAGAGTGTGTCCACGTACCCTCGTAGACCAAAAGCGGAAGCGTTTACTAACGCGGTTGATGTAGTCGAACGTCTTCACGACCCGACCGATCCAAGCACCGAACGTACGGCACCTTCATGTTCAGCACACGTTCAACTCGATGATGTCCAAACGAACTCTTGATCCAGTTGAGGTCGAGGGAGAGTTCCGTCAGCATGATGGCGTGGCAACGGTGATGATGAAGTTATCGGCGTAGGGCTTCACCTAAGCACTACAACGATATGACCGAGGTGTGTAACTGTGGAGGGGGCACCGCACACGGCTAAGAGAAATATTCGTGTCTTTGGGGTGCCCCCCTCCAACATATATAAAGGAGGGAGGGAGAGAGGCCGACCCCCTAGTGGCACGCCAAGAGTATGGAGTCCCACTAGGACTTCCAAGTCCTAGTAGGAATCCCTTTCCTTTTCAGAGTAGGAGAAAAGGAAAGAGGGAAAAGAGGGAGGGAGTAGGAAAAGGCAAGGGGGGCGCCGCCCCCTTACCCTAGTCCAATTTGGACCCATGGGGGCGGGGGCGCACCACCTCCCCTTGTCCTGCCTCCTCTTTTCCCGTATGGCCCAATAAGGCCCATTACTTCTCCCGGTGAATTCCCGTAACTCCCCGGTACTCCGAAAAACACCCGAATCACTAGGAACCTTTTTGATGTCCGAGTATAGCCTTCCAATATATGAATCTTTACCTCTTGACCATTTCGAGACTCCTCGTCATGTCCATGATCTCATTCGGGACTCCGAAAAAACTTCTGTCATCAAATCACATAACTCATAATACAAATCGTCATCGAACGTTAAGCGTGCGGACACTACGGGTTCGAGAACTATGTAGACATGACCGAGACACATGTCCGGTCAATAACCAATAGTGGAACCTGGATGCTCATATTGGCTCCTACATATTCTACGAAGATCTATATCGGTCAAACCGCATAACAACATACGTTATTCCCTTTGTCATCGGTATGTTACTTGCCTGAGATTCGATTGTCGGTATCATCATACCTAGTTCAATCTTGTTACCAGCAAGTCTCTTTACTCGTTCCGTAATGCATCATCCCGCAACTAACTCATTAGTCACATTGCTTGCAAGGCTTCATATGATGTGCATTACCGAGAGGGCCCAGAGATACCTCTCCGATACTTGGAGTGACAAATCCTAATCTCAATCTATAGCAACCCAACAAACACCTTCGGAGACACCTGTAGAGCATATTTATAATCACCCAGTTACGTTGTGACATTTGATAGCACACAAGGTGTTCCTCTGGTATTCGGGAGTTGCATAATCTCATAGTTAGAGGAATATGTATAAGTCATGAAGAAATCTTTAGCAATAAAACTTAACGATCATTATGCTAAGCTAACGGATGGGTCTTGTCCATCACATCATTCTCCTAAGGATGTGATCCCGTTCATCAAATGACAACACATATCTATGATCAGGAAACTTAACCATCTTTGATTAATGAGCTAGACAAGTAGAGGCATACTAGGGACACTTTGTTTTGTCTATGTATTCACACATGTATCAAGTTTCCAGTTAATACAATTCTAGCATGAATAATAAACATTTATCATGATATAAGGAAATATAAAATAATAACTTTATTATTGCCTCTAGGGCATATTTCCTTCAGTCTCCCACTTGCACTAGAGTCAATAATCTAGTTCACATCGCCATGTGATTTAACATCAGTAGTTCAGATCTTGATGTGATTAACACCCATAGTTCACATCGCCATGTGACCAACACCCAAAGGGTTTACTAGAGTCAATAATCTAGTACACATTGCTATGTGATTAACACCCAAAGAGTACTAAGGTGTGATCATGTTTTGCTTGTGAGAGAAGTTTAGTAAACGGGTCTGCCACATTCAGAGCCGTATGTATTTTGCAAATTTCTATGTCTACAATCCTCTGCATGGAGCTACTCTAGCTATTTGCTCCCACTTTCAATATGTATCTAGATTGAGACTCAGAGTCATCTGGATTGGTGTAAAAGCTTGCATCAACGTAACTCTTTACGACGAACTCTTTATCACCTCCATAACCGAGAAATATTTCCATAGTCCTCCTAGGTAACTAAGGATAACTTTGACCGCTGTCCAGTGATCCACTCCTGAATCGCTATCGTACCCCCTTGCCAAACTCATGGCAAGGTACACAATAGGTCTGGTACATAGCATAGCATACTTTATAGAACCTATGGCTAAGGCATAGGGAATGACTTTCATTCTCTTTCTATTTTATGCCGTGCTCGGGTTTTGAGTCTTACTCAACTTCACACCTTTGCAACATAGGCAAGAACTCCTTCTTTGACTGTTCCATTTTTAACTACTTCAAAAACTTCTCAAGGTATGTACTCATTGAAAAATCTATCAAGCGTTTAGATCTATCTCTATAGATCTTGATGCCCAATATGTAAGCACCTTCACCGAGGTATTTCATTGAAAAATTCTTATTCAAGTATCCTTTCATGCTATCCAGAAATTCTATATTATTTTTGATCAACAATATGTCATCCACATATAATATCAGAAATGCTACAGAGGTGCCACTCACTTTCTTGTAAATACAGGCTTCACCATAAGTCTGTATAAAACCATATGCTTTGATCGCCTTATCAAAGTGTATATTCCAACTCCGAGATGCTTGCACCAGTCCATAGATGGATCGCTGGAGTTTGCACATTTTGTTAGCACCTTTAGGATCGACAAAACCTTTTGGTTGCATCATATACAACTCTTCTTTGAGAAATCCATTAAGGAATGCAGTTTTTGACATTCATTTGCCAGATTCCATAAAATGCGGCAATTGCTAACATGATTCAGACAGACTTAAGCATCACTATGAGTGAGAAAATCTCATCGTAGTCAACACCTTGAATTTTGTCGAAAACCTTTTGCAACAATTCGAGCTTGGTAGATAGTAACACTACCATCAACGTCTGTCTTGTTCTTGAAGATCCATTTATTCTCTATGCCTTGCCGATCATTGGACAAGTCAATCAAAGTCCATACTTTGTTCTAATACATGGATCCTATCTCAGATTTCATGGCCTCAAGCCAATTTGCGGAATATGGGCTTATTACCGCTTCCTCATAGTTCGTAGGTTCGTCATGGTCTAGTAACATGACTTTCAGAACAGGATTGCCATACCACTCTGGTGCGGAACATACTCTGGTTGACCTACGAGGTTCGGTAGTAACTTGATCTGAAGTTTCATGATCATCGTCATTAGCTTTCTCACTAATTAGTGTAGGCATCACGGGAAATTTTTTCTATGATGAACTACTTTCCAATTCGAGTGAAGGTACAATTACCTCATCAAGTTCTACTTTTCTCCCACTCACCTCTTTCGAGAGAAACTCCTTCTCTAGAAAGGATCCATTCTTAGCAACAAATATCTTGCCTTCGGATCTGTGATAGAAGGTGTACCCAACAGTTTCTTTTGGGTATTCTATGAGGACGCACTTCTCCGATTTGGTTTCGAGCTTATCAGGCTGAAGCTTTTCACATAAGCATCGCAACCCCAAACTTTAAGAAACGACATCTTTGGTTTCTTGCCAAACCATAGTTCATACGGTGTCGTCTCAACGGATTTAGAAGCTGCCCTATTTAACGTGAATGCAGTTGTCTCTAATGCATAACCCTAAAAGGATAGTGGCAAATTGGTAAGAGACATCATAGATTGCATCATCTTTCCCTAATAATAAAGCACGGGTTGACTCCGTGGGTTCACCTTCACAATACGCTTCTTACCGTAAGTTTACACTTCCACTTTGAATTTAAAGCATATACGTGAGGTGGTACTAATTCGGAAAACCACGTCATATGCAGTCTGACTAGGTTACATATTACGAGCAAACAAATACATGACCCACGCAATCCCTTCGTCCTCCACACGCATGAAGCCGCTGCCACCGCCGCTTCTCATGTTGATGCTAGATCGGAATCGAAGTCGTTGCTCAAATCGTGAGATTGTGGGAAGAATCACAACACGACAGATGTGAAGGGATCAAGGTCGTCGCCACCACTGCCTTTGCTCTGGACGAAGAGGACGGCTACCTCCCCTAGAAGAAATCAGTGCTGCTCCACCTCTACGTCCTCAGCGTTGGCGCATGTGCTGATCACCGCGGGCCGCCGGCAAGCCTGTTGCCGTCAACGAGCATCTCGTCGTGTGTGCATCCGTAGCCAGCAAAATCAATCCGCTCAACTTATACATTCTAACCAGAGGACAAATCAATCAAGGCACTAGCATTGGCTAGCTAGCATTGGCCTTGTACGTGTATCTCTCCAAAAAGAATCGTTCAAGCGTGGCTTTTGTACTCAGCGTCTCGGAAAGCAGTCATCGAGCCGCATACCTGAGCTACCATTCTACAAGAGCGTCTTGCAGCTTCTCCGGCTCAACTCCTCCGTCTGCGGCCTCGCCACTGCCGACGACAAGGACCATCCTTGCCGAGTCCTCTTATGCAGGTGACGTAGTTAAACCGAACTCATCGAGAACACACATCTCAATTGTAGTTGCAGATCGCCGGCAAGCACGAAAACGAGAGAGAGATGAGACGAGAGGAGGAAGACTGAATTTTGCGCTGCGTAACGAGTTGTAGCTTTTCTATTTCTGATCTTATTTATCTGAGCTCTTGAAGCTCCTAAAAAACAGCAAGGAAATGGTCGTGCTCGTCGAGCTTACAGGTCGTGCCATCCCACGACGCTCGAACGTGCAAAGCCCTACATGCTCGCAGCGAGGAATGCGTGATCCATGCCATCCCATGGCGATTCCTACGGCGAGCTGAAGACTAGCTAACTACCTAACAGAAAACTAACTGAAAACTGAACTCGTACGTGTACAGGCACACGCTGACGGTCAGTGTTATTCAGAGAACTGCTAACTGAAACTAAACAAAGTTTCCGAACTTGACTGAAAGAAGTGCAGCTGATTACCTAACAAATCACCCCTAATCTGCTGCACCTGAGATATCCCAAGCCTGTGTCGCAGCTCACTGAACTGCGTTCTCCCCAGTGACTTGGTGAGTATATCTGCCACTTGATCACCTGTTCTTACGTGCTCAACATCTACCTTGCCTAGTTCAACACATTCCCGTATATAATGATACTTGAGATCAATATGTTTGCTCCTTTCATGATGGACTGGGTTCTTGCTGAGCTCAATGGCCGATTTGTTGTCGATCTTCAGCTTCACTTTCTGCACCTCTTCGCCAACCATTTCTGCAAGGAGCCTACTCAGCCAGACGGCCTGTGTGGCGGCAGTTGCTCCAGCTATGTATTCTGCCTCGCATGACGACAGGGCCACGATCTTCTGTTTCTGCGAGGTCCAAGTGATCACACCTGACCCAAGGAAGAAAACAACTCCAGTGGTACTCTTGCGAACATTGAGATCACCAGCGTGATCACTATCACTGTAGCCTGTCAGCACATCTTTCTCTCCTTTTCTGAAGAAACACCCAAGGCCAAGTGTACCTCTGATGTAGCACAGGAGTTGCTTCACTGCAATCCAGTGCTCCTTGCCAGGTGATTCCATGAACCTGCTGAGAATCCCTACGGCATATGAAATGTCAGGCCTGGTGTTTACCAAGTATCTCAGGCTGCCAATCAGACTGTGATACTCTGTCGAGTCCACTGCCTCACTTGGGTTCTTCTTCAATTTCAGGCGATTCTCCATCGGTGTGTTGCACGAGTTGCAGTCACTCATACCTGTGTCCTCCAGAATCTTTGCTCCATAGCTTGACTGACACACCTTGATCCCATCATCCTCTTGCTTCACCTCAATTCCCAGGTAATAGCTGAGAAGACCCAGATCAGTCATCTGGAAGAGCTCCTGCATCTGTTTCTTGAAGTGTTCGATGGCTTCTGCCGTTGTGCCCGTGATGATCAGATCATCCACATACACCCCAACCAGCAAGAACCCAGCTTTGCCTTCCCGCCTGTATAACGCATGATCCAGCTGGCAGCGCTTGAAACCAAGTGCATGAAGCGTTGTGTCCAGCTTTGCATTCGATGCGCGAGGAGCCTGACGAAGACCATACAGAGCCTTCTGCAGCCTGAGCACGCAGTGTGTGTTGGTGCTGTCAACAAAACCTGCGGGTTGGTGAACATACACCTCTTCCTGGAGATCTCCATTAAGGAACGCGGAGCGCACATCCATGTGATGTACACCCCAGCTCTGGTGAGCCGCCACGGCCAGCAATAGCCGCACTGTCTCCAGACGAGCGACAGGTGCGAAAACCTCATCAAAATCCACTCCCTTCCGCTGTGCATATCCTTTCGCGACCAGACGAGCCTTGTGCTTTATGATGTTACCGTCCGGGTCGCGCTTCACCTTGAAGACCCACTTCAATCCAATGGCGCGGTGACCGGCGGGTAGCATGGCTGGAACCCAGGTGTCGTTTGAGCGGATCGACTCCATCTCCGCCTCCATTGCGCTGCGCCAAGCAGGTTCATCCAGGGCCTCCTAAACAGACGCGGGCTCCTCTGCTGCAGAGAGGCAGAGCCTGCTGTACTCTAGAGTGCATGCCGGTGCGTGGTCGATGACGTACTCCATCGATTTCCAGCAGATGGGCACCCCCTCGGCGTCGAAGTCCTCGCCGGTGGGCGGCGTCACCCACCCGTCATCTGAGTTGTAGGGAGTGGCCGCTGTGGACGAGCTTGAGTCTGTCGAGGCCGGCGTGCTCGACGCGCTCGGCGTATCTGCGGCGGACCCGCCAGACGAGAGCGTTCGCGGCGTGCTTGGTGAAGACGGTGAGCCTGGCGCAATTGGTGTTGTCGGTGCTCCAGGTGGCGCTGCCGAGTCCGGTGACACGGAGTAGGTCGTGGTTGTGGGTGCGCCAGCGTCGGACTACACGACCGTGAACTGGTGGGCGCGCTCCGAGTCGCCACCGTCCTTACTCCAGTCCCAGCGTCGGTCTTCCTCGAAGCGCACATCGCGCGTGATGTACAGGCACTTGCCGATCGGGTCATACACCCGATAGCCCTTGGTGCCCGCTTCGTAGCCCAGAAATACGCCCGAGCACGATCTGTCCGCCAGTTTGGTCACGCCGGGGCCGACGAGCTTGACATGCGCGACGCAGCCGAAGGTGCGGAAGTAGTCGACCGTCGGCTTCTTCCTGCGCCATGCCTCGTAGGGAGTCATGCCCTGCAGGCTCCTCGTTGGTGATCGGTTGAGGATGTGCACCGCAGTGCGCACTGCCTCGCCCCAGAACACACTCGGCACCCCCATGCTCTTCATGAGGCTGCGAGCCATCTCGACCACGGACTGGTTACGATGCTCGACGACTCCATTCTGTTGCGGAGAGTACGGAGTCGTCGTGTTCCTCAGGATCCCGAGCTCCTCGCAGTACGCGGTGAACTCATTCGAGTTGAACTCCCCACCGCGGTCGGTGCGGAACGCCCTGAGCTTTGCCCCGCACTCAGTCTCCGCGGCAGCCTTGATCTTTCTGAAGAACTTAAATGCCTCGTCCTTGCTCCTGAGCACTTCCAACCACATGTTTCTACTGTGATCATCAACTATGAGCAGGAAATATTTGTTACCGGAGGTAGTCGCCAGCGTGATCGGCCTGCACAGGTTGCCGTGGACGAGCTCGAGCCCCTGCTCCGCGCGGTATGCAGACGCGCGCGGGAACGGAGTGCGGTGCATCTTTCCGAGCGTGCAGCCTTCGAAGAACTGCTCGACGTGTTGGATCGTCGGCATGCCATGCACCATTCCCTTCGCGCCAAGGTCGTGCAACACCCGGAAATGGAGGTGTCCGAAACGTCCATGCCAGCGCCACGCTTCGTCGCCGCCGCGCGCCAGGAGGCACACCGGTGCAGCCAAGTTCAGAGCCACGGCGTAGAGCCGGTTGCTCGTCTGCTGCACCCGTGCCAATAGCACATGCTGCTTGTCGTAGAGGCAGAGCACGCCGTCCTCGATCACGGACTTGCACCCGTGCTCGTCGAGCTGCCCGAGGCTCACGATGCTCGTCTGTAGTTGTGGGATGTAGTAGACATCTGAGAGCGCGCGGTGCTCGCCGTTCTTGCAGGAGAACGTCACCGCGCCGCGTCCGCAGATCTGCACGACAGAGCCGTCGCCGAAACGCACCGAGCCGCGAACGGACTCGTCCACCTGCAACAACATATCACGCCGTCCTGTCATGTGATTGCTGGCGCCAGTGTCCAAATACTAGCGGTCGTTGTTGGTGGCGACCGGCACCACGCGAGCTTCGTTGAGGAAGATATCCGTGGAGTGCTCACGCATGCCGCCCACCGCGCTCGTCGTGCTCCCCGCCGCGCAGGTGGCGAGGAGCAAGCCTGGCTGCTCAACCTCGACCTGGGCGACGTTCGCCTGCTGCTCCTGCTGCTCGCGCTGCTCCCGCTCCTTCTTGCGGCACTCCTTCGCCCAGTGGCCAGGGATGCTACAGTAGCGGCAATTTCCCTTCCGCTTGGGCGTCACCGGCCCGCCATTGCCGCGGCCAATGCTCTGGCCACGACCGCCACCGCCTTGGAGGTTCTTCTGCTTGTCGTTCCCGCGTCCACGCCCTGCTCCAGAGCCTGAGGACGCGCTGTTCTGATCCAGCATCTTCTCATGTGCACGCCACTGGTCGATCGTGTACAACAGCTGTGCGCCGGGCGTCGGGGTCTCCTCGCGCTCAAGCTCCTCGACGACAAGGAGCCGGCCGCACAGCTCCTCAAGGGAGAGCTGCTTGTTGTCAATGAGCGACTCGATCGCCACGGCCATCTCGCGATATGGACGTGGCACCGTCCGAAGTACCTTGAGGACCGCCTTGTGCTCTTCCACTGGGTCGCCGAGCGCCTGCAGGTCATCAATGATCGTCCTGAGCCGCATCACATACGACTCAATCCCCTCGCCGTCCTTGTACCGGAGCGACTCGTACTCCAAGCGGCGGGTCTGCACCTTGGCCTCGCGCGTGCGCTCGACACCGACACGCATGGTCTTCAGGGTGTCCCACACCTCCTTGGCTGTGGCCTTGGCACCCAGGATCCGCATGAGCTCTGGCGGGACCCCCTTGAGCAGGGCGATCATGGCACACCGGTCGTCGACGTTCCGTGCCTTGGCCCGTTTCCACCACGCGCCACAGCTCGTCGGCCTGTAACTGGAGCTTTGTGATCATGGCCCAGTCACTGTAGTTGGTGCGGGTGAGCATCATCGGAGGCGCTCCGCCGCCGCCGCCGCCGCCGTGCACGATGCGCTCGACGACGCGCACCCCCGACCCCTCCTCGGTGGAGAGGCGGGCCAGGGATTTCCCAAGCGATGCGGCCTCCGCCTTGGCCTGTTCCTGAACCTGCATCTTCTTCGCCTTCTCTTCATCGCTTTCGGCCATCTCTCCGGCGGATCAGACACCGCCGACGCCCAAGATGGATCGAACACCACCGAGGCTCTGATGCCACTTGTAGTTGCAGATCACTGGCAAGCACGAACGAGAGAGAGAGATGAGACGAGAGGAGGAAGACTGAATTTTGCGCTGCGTAACGACTTGCAGCTTTTCTGTTTCTGATCTTATTTATCTGAGCTCTTGAAGCTCCTGAAAAACAGCAAGGAAATGGTCGTGCTCGTCGAGCTTACAGGTCGTGCCATCCCACGACGCTCGAACGTGAAGATCCCTACATGCTCGCGGTGAGGAATGCGTGATCCATGCCATCCCATGGCGATTCCTACGGCGAGCTAAAGACTAGCTAACTACCTAACAAAAAACTGAACTCGTACGTGTAGAGGCACACGCTGACGGTCAGTGTTATTCAGAGAACTGCTAACTGAAACTAAACAAAGTTTCTGAACTTGACTGAAAGAAGTGCAGCTGATTACCTAACATCAATCACAGTCACAAAAGGATTCGTGCCCAGCTTTGAGGTCACAAGGGACGCAGATTTTGTCTTTCGATCAAGTTCTGTTGTGTGATACAATAGCAGCAGGAGTAGAGCAGCAAAATTCATCAGATAAGAAAGCGGCGGAGGCCGAAGGACCGAGTGTTGTCGATGTAGCTTCACAGCCATGCATGCATCCAAATCACCGGTGTTGTGACCTTGACCTGGGATTGCTCCAAGCTAATTGAACCAGCACGCCACGACCACTACCAAGCTTCAATTACGTGGACAGGTACCCTTATCTTTCTTTTCCATTGCCATATTTGTGTAGAATTACCAAGTGCAGTCTCGAGTCTTGGCCATCGCAACCATGGGGGCTTGCCATGCATCTAATAAAAAAGATGCATCATTGATTGGGTTGGAAATAATTCCCAGAATTGTGGGGTAATTATGGGGCTTCACATACATGCAAGGGATTAGGCGCACATAGTAAAGAAAGAAAGCACCATGCACTGGGATTAGGCGCACAGGTAACATCAAAACAATAAAAGGAAGACATTGCACAATGATTGGAGAGGATGTTGCACAATGATTTACTCCCTCTGTTCCTAAATATAAGTCTTTCTAGGGTTTCACTATAGACTACATTCGGATTTATATAGACATAGTTTAGAGTATACATTTACCCTTTTGCTCCATATGAAGTCTATATGGGAATCTCTAGAAAGACTTATATTTAGGAAAAGAGGGAGTATAATTCATGGTAGAGGAGAACGACGTTGCCATCGGCATTAATATCCCTTACTAAATTTGTGCTAATTTTATTTTTTATTGATACACATGATGTAGTTTTGATTACTCATTAAATTTAATTACTTTTAATGTGCTCTATATTATCAAAATGACGCTATGAATAAAACAGAACTTTTTCCATAAGAAAATATTGCCAATCGGATCAATTTACTCGAATCGTACCCCAAGTTCTATCTTTGTTCATAGGAACTGGATTTTTTCCCCAGATGTTGTCATCGGCATTAATATTCCTTACTAAATTTGCAACACTTTAATTTACCATTGAAATGCTCGACGTAATTGTTATTACTTACTACATTTTATTATTTTTTATGTTCATTATGTTGCGATGTTGTTATGAATAGATCAAAAGTTTTACGAAAAGAAAACGTTGTCAGTCAGATCAATTTACTCTGAATCGCACCCATGTCCTAAGCTTCATGTCATGTCATGAACTCGTGATCCTCAAATTATACATATTTTTTTGATCATAAGCAACTTATCCCGTGCACTGTTCAAGAAATCTTCCGATTCACCGATTAATCTTCCGATTTATCGCTAATCGGGGGGTGACCGATAAGATTATGCCTTATCTTTGCCGTTTATCTTTTGGACCAATTTATCACTTTGACAAGCGATTTATCGGGAATCTACCGATAAATCAGACCTATTCAAAGCACTATGTTTGCAAAAACTATGTTTATTTATGTTTTGTGGACCTTGTTACGAATATGTACTATTGTTCTATTTTGTTTGTCATTATACGAGGATTCAAAGGCTAGAAATCAAGGTAACACTTCTGTCAAATATTGTTTTGGTGTTGAATATAGCGTATTTTAGTGTTGGGAATCTGAGATTTGCAAAAAAATATCCGACTAGTAGTCGACCGATAAAATCGACTAATCAGCTGATTTCTGATTAATCTCTAATCCCTAGCTAACCGAGACGATAACGATAAGCGATATCCTCAACATTGATCCCGTGACATAGTTCCTCGACCCGACCAACCATGGCTTAACAGAATTTTTTCCCTGTTGCAATGCATGTGCATTTGTGCTATAATAATAAAGGAGCTTGTAGAAAAGTCCCTCTATTTCAGAGAATTTAAGTCGTAGTCATGTTTTAAGTAAGAAGGAATCGTTTTTTCTTATTTTACACAAAAGCCCCTGTGTTTTCTTGAAATCAACCCGCAGTCCGGACATAAGTCACACTCGAACCGTTATTTTACATTTTTTGAAAACCCCTGACATTTTAGGTAATTCATCCGCGGATCATATTTAAGTTAAACAAATGCTTTTCTAAATCATCCATATCTTTTAAACCGTAACTCGGATTTGAACATGTTATATATGAAATTTGATTAAAAAATATGTAGAATACGAATATGCGATTATTTTTACCGGTTAAGTATTTCTAAATATTATTTGGAATATATTTAAGTTAAACAAATGATTTTCTAAATTATTCGTATCTTTTAAACCACTCCGATTTTAACATGTTATATATGAAATTTGATTAAAAATGTGTGAACCTGAATATGCTATTAATTTTACCTTTTAAATATTTTTAAATATTGTTTTGGAAGCAAACTTATAATGTATAGCACATGATCCATTTTTTCGTACCGCCGGCGATCCGGATTGCAAATAAACACCCCACTAACCATTCGGGAGAAGAAAACATCAATAACTAAACATGCATACCTTTGAAAAACGTCGCAGGGGAAAAGAACAGATTTCTCATGGCGAGAGTGAGTGAGAGAGAGAGAGAGAGTGAGCGAGAGCGAGAGAGAGACGCCTTAGGATTAACCTATTCAAACATGTTTTCATTTGTGTGAACACTGAGGGCACCGCCGATGAGGGTGAGAAGGAGGATAAGCGACAACACAAATAAGATGCCTCACTAAAGTAAAGGAGATAGAACTATTATGGTCTTGAGTGATGGTTGTTGGGTTAAGAGCGTGTGTTATGTTTTTTTTCCGTTGCAACGCACGGGCTCTTTTGCTAGTATCTAATAAAGTACGGTTACGACGTTCGGACACACCATTACGCTGTGGTGTTTCAGGTGGCGTGAGTTGTGAAACTATTCCACATTGTTTTAAATGAAGCCCAAACTCGTAACTCAAATATTCGCCTCCGCGATCATATTGTAGAAACTTTATTTTCTTGTTACAATAATTCTCCACTTCACTCTGAAATTCTTTGAACTTTTCAAATGTTTCAGACTTGTGTTTCATTAAGTTGATATACCCTGCTCAAATCATCTGTGAAGGTTAGAAAATAACGATACCCGCCGCGAGCCTCAACACTCATCGGACCGCATACATCGGTATGTATTAGTTCCAATAAGTCATTAGCTCGCTCCATTGTTCCGGAGAACGGAGTTTTAGTCATCTTGCCCATGAGGCATGGTTCGCAAGCATCAAATGATTTATAACCAAGTGATTCCAAAAATCCATCTGCATGGAGTTTCTTCATGAGTTTTACACCAATATGACCTAAACGGCAGTGCCACAAATATGTTGCACTATCATTATCAACTTTACATCTTTTGGTATCAATATTATGAATATGTGTATTACTACGACCGAGATTCAATGAACCATTCACCTTGGGTGTATGACCACAGAAGGTTTTATTCATGTAAACAGAACAACAATTATTCTCTAACTTAAATGAATAACTGTATTGCAATAAACATGATCTAATCATATTCATGCTCAACGCAAACACCAAATATTTATTTTAGGTTCAACACTAATCCCGAATGTAGAGTGAGTGTGCGATGTTGATCATATCAACCTTGGAATCAATTCCAACATTCATCGTCACCTCTCCTTAACTAGTCTCTATTTATTCTGCAACTCCTATTTTAAGTTACTAATCTTAGCAACTGAACTAGTATCAAATACACAGGGGTTGCTATGAACACTAGTAAATTACACATCAATAACATGTATATCATATATACCTTTGTTCACTTTGCCATCCTTCTTATCCGCCAAGTACTTGGGGTTGTTCTGTTTCCAGTGACCAGTCCCTTTGCAGTAGAAGCACTCAGTTTCAGGCTTGGGTCCAGACTTTGGATTCTTCCCGGGAGTGACAACTTGCTTCCCATTCTTCTTGAAGTTCCCTTTCTTTCCTTTGCCCTTTTTCTTGAAACCAGTGGTCTTGTCAACCATCAACACTTGATGCTATTTCTTGATTTCTACCTTCGCCGATTTCAGCATCGCGAAGAGCTTTGGGAATCGTTTTCGTCATCCCTTGCATATTATAATTCATCACGAAGTTCTAGTAACTTGGTGATAGTGACTAGAGAACTCTGTCAATCACTATCTTATCTGCAAGATTAACTCCCACTTGATTCAAGCGATTGTAGTACCCCAGACATTCTGAGCACATGCTCACTAGCTGAGCTATTCTTCTCCATCTTGTAGGAAAAGTACTTGCAGAGGTCTCATACCTCTCGACATGGGCATGAGTCTAAAATACCAATTTCATCACTTTGGAACATCTCATATGTTCCGTGGCGTTCAAAACATTTTTGAAGTCCCGGTTCTAAGCCGTAAAGTATGGTGCACTAAACTATCAAGTAGTCATCATATTGAGCTTTGTCAAACATTCATAATGTCTGCACTGCTCCTGCAATAGGTCTGTCACCTAGCGGTGCATCAAGGACATAATTCTTCTGTGTAGCAATGAGGATAATCCTTAGATCACGGACCTAGTCCGCATCATTGCTACTATCATCTTTCAACTTAGTTTTCTCTAGGAACATATCAGAAAATAAATGGGGAGATGCATCACGAGCTATTGATCTACAACATATATATGCAAAAACTGTCAGACTAAGTTCATGAAAAATTAAGTTCAATTAATCAAATTACTTAAGAACTCCCACTTAGATAGACATCCCTCAAGACATCTAAATGATCAGGTGATCCAAATCAACTACACCATGTCCGATCATCACGTGAGATGGAGTAGTTTTCAATGGTGAACATCTCTATGTTGATCATATCTACTATATGATTGACGCTTGACCTTTCGGTATCGAGTGTCCCGAGGCCATATCTGCATATGCTAGACTCGTCAAGTTTAACCTGAGTATTCCGCACATGTAAAACTTTCTTGCACCCGTTGTATGTGAACGTAGAGCTTATCACACCCGATCATCACATGGTGTCTCGGCATGCACTACAAAAAAAGGCACATCCATGACATTTTGGGCTAAACGAAACTTTTTTCTATCATACATATGACACTTCTATGACGATAATTATGACAAAACCCGGTATCATCATAGATGTGGTGGGCTCCTACTTCTATGACAAAAAATCGTGACAGAAAATGGGCTTTTCGTCCTGGACGGGCCGGAGACGCAGCTGCATGACATTCTTTGGGCCGTCCATGAAGAAAAAAACCGTGGTAGAAGCAAGGGCGAGAAAAATTTCGGGGATTTGTCGGTTACGGTGGGAGGTCGGGAGCCGAGCGATGCACGTTTCTCTCATACACGTACGCGCGTGTGTGTGAGGCGTTGGCTCTAACTGAACCCAAGCGAGGCGTTAGGCTCTAACTAAATCTGAGCGATTGCACTGCAGGCTACGCGTTACTGAACCCGAGCGATCGATCGATGGCTGTTAACTGAACCCGATCAAGCGATTCCTTCGCTACTGCTGCTAACTGAAGCCGATCGATGCTACCTCTGGGATGAACAGTGAGTGTTGCGGGGGGGTTTGGATGAATAGTGAGTGGTGGCGTTGCCTCTGGATGAACAGGACCCCGTGGTGTGGAGGGCTGGATGAACAGTAGACGGTGGAGGGGTGCCCGTGGAGGGGTGGTTGAATAGGACCCCGTGGTGTGGAGAGCTGGATGAATAGTAGATGGTGGAGGGCTGGATGAACAGTAGACGATGGAGGGGTGGTTGAACAGTAGCCGATGGAGTAGCGCGCGGTGGAGGTTGGATGAACAGGAGCCCGTGGAGGCTGGAGGAGGTCAACGGTGGAGATGAACAGTATCCCGTGGAGTCCCGTTTTGCGGTACGCCACACCCCTCCCGATGAGCAGGACCCCCGTTTCGACCGTAGGAGGTCCGTTTCATCCGTTTTGCAGTACGCCAGACCCCTCCCAATCAACAGGAC
>NC_057807.1:37939958-37959259 GCF_018294505.1 Triticum aestivum
GTCCGTTTCCTCCGTTTTGCGGTACGCCACACCCCTCCCGATCAACAGGACCCCCGTTTCGACCGTAGGAGGTCCGTTTTCTCCGTTTTGCGGTACGCCATAGCCCTCCCGATCAACAGGACCCCTGTTTTGACCGTAGGAGGTCCGTTTCCTCCGTTTTGCGATACGCCAGACCCCTCCCGATGAACAGGAACCCGTTTCGAACGTGGTCGGTGGAACACAAGGCCGTTTCCTCCGTTCTGCGGTACGCCAGGCCTTGTTTCCATCGCCTGTTCCGTCCAAGCCCTCCCGATGAACACGACCACGCATTCCATTGCCTCCCCATGAACACGACGACGACGCTATTTCTCCGTTCCGACCCAGCCAATGTACATGAGCCCTGGCCTTACGTATATATGCGTGAGTAGACGTTCGAGACCCCGTCCGTATGTACACATACATGGCCGTATTTTATTTCTTGCACCCTGGCCGTTGTACGTATGTGTACATGCTACGTGCGTGCCTCTACTACGACACGTGCGCGCCTCTACATCCACCAGTATGTACGTACACGTTCGCGACCAGAATGACAACGCTACGTACGCTTCGACCAGGTGGGTCCCGACTTTCAGGCACTTCCTTGCGTGCGAAGATGTAGCTGGTGGGTCCTAGCAGTCAGGGGGGTGAATCGTTTTTTTTTGCCTGAACGCACTTCCTTGCATGCGAAGATGTAGCTGGTGGGTCCCAGCAGTCAGGGGTGCGAATCGTTTTCTTTCGGACGCACTTCCTTGCATGCGAAGATGTAGCTGGTGGGTCCCAGCAGACAGGGGGAAACATTTTTTTCGCGAAATACTGTGGCCCGTCCGGTGGGTCCCTGCTGTCAGGTGGAGGAATAATTACTTTGCACGTAATAAGGAGGCACTTCATTGCTGCGGCCATGGACCCAGCTGTCAGCCTCTCAACGTACAATCCACGTCCGATGGAAGCCATTCCTTGACCACGTTGACGACGCCCCACCGAGAGCACCAGGGCGGGGGACGACGCGGAGACGGGGAAGACGCGGCAGTGGATGCCCACGCGTAGAGGAGTATGAGGGTTCACTCGTTTGGCTACGGTGTGAGGCTGTCGTCGCCGCAGAATAACAGGGGGTGTGGGTGCGTAGAGGGATGGCCTGACCAGCGGTGGGACTAGTAGGGGCGGTGAGGCCTCCGCGGCATCACAGCCGGCCACGGGCGGCAGGAGCAGGCGGCATGACCGGCGCTGCTTTGGGCGGCTGGAGCAAGAAGACAAGAGGTTGAAGAAGCACTACGGCCGTTGGATGGACATCGTACGGTAACTGGAGCTTGAATCGTTCATATATTGACTAAAGTTGACAAAGGCCTCCATCCCAGTCAACTTAGTAGGCCCACAAGTCAGCCTCCCACCAAGGTGGGTCCCAGCTAGTAGGGGGTATTCATTTTTTCGTGCGAAATAAGGAAGCACTTCCGGTGGGTCTGAGCTGACAGCGGGGGGAACATTTTTTTCGCGAAATATGGTGGCCCGTCCTATGGGTCCCAGCAGTCAGGGGGAAATGTTTTTTTCGCGAAATACTGGTGGCCTGTCTGGTGGGTCCCTGCTGTCAGGTGGAGGAATAATTATTTTATGCGTAATAAGGAGGAACTTCCTTGCGGCTGCCGTGGACCCAGCTGTCAGCTTCTCCACGTACAGTACTCTTTCGATGGAAGTCGGTCGTTGACCACATTGACCATGCCGCGCCGAGAACACCATGGCGGTGGACGACGGCGAGGCCTAGGAAGGGGATGACGCGGAGCCAGGGAAGACGTGGCAATGGAAGCCCGCGCGGAGATGAGTACGAGGGTTCACCGGTTCGGCTGTGGTGTGAGGCTGCCGTCGCCGCAGAATAACAGGGGGTGTGGGTGAGTAGAGGGATGCCCTGGCCAGCGGTGGGAGTAGTAGGGGGCGTTGAGGCCTGCGTGGCAGCACAGCCGGCCACGGGAGGCCGGAGCAGGCGGTCCCGCTGGCGCTGCTTTGGCGGCTGGAGCAAGAAGATCAGAGATTGAAGAAACACGACGGCCGTTGGATTGACATCCAACGGTTACGTCTGCTAGAATCATTTGTCGACGTATATAATAACTAAAAAAATCTTGCATACACATTAACTAAACAGGCCCACAAGTCAGACCACTCCCTCTTTTTTAATAATTTATATATAGCTCATGGCAACTTCTTATGCAATTTATTGCAGTCGTTTTTTTGGTTGGCCAGGGCCAATTTCGCATATTTCTGTGGGTTCCAAACTATTTTTAATACCGAAATGTCAAGCCAGATTTAAAGTATTTTGAAGATATATTTAAATTAAGTTAATGCCCAGTGAAATAGGAATCTGAAAATGTGAAAAAAAATCAGAAATTATAAAGTAATTGCCAATTTGTCATCTGTTTTTATATTTACAACCCATTTCATATTACTTTCAAGATTTGCAGACGTCTTGAAAGGGTTGCAGCCCGTCAGGGCATAGAAAAATAAGTAGGCCTGGATTGGGTATTCTTAAAAAAAAACTAAACTGGGCTCATTTTCACAAAGAAAAAATAGCTGGGCTGGTCACATGGTGAACATAAAATATAAGCCTGGGCTAGACGGGCCACAGCCCAGTTCAAACCCTGCTTCGTCTCAACAATACCAAACAAAAAAATACTGCTCGAGCAGCTACGCCCAGGTGTCAGCCGATCTTGTGATGTTCTTATGTCTATTGACTATATACGCAATATGTCGTGGGTCCCAGATGCCAGGAAAACACTAGGAGGAAGCATTTTATTTTTCCATACACTAACGTGTTGGGCTGCTACTATCATCCTCTCCACGTACTTATGTCGATTCCTATTGTTTGTTGACCATGTTGACAACGCGAGAGGGCGGCGCCGCGGCGAGCGCACCAAAGCGCGCGGAGGACACGGCGTTAACGATTTAGGAGACGGTGGGGCGGCGATGCGTGCGCTGAGGCGCAGCCAGCCGTGGGAGGCAGAAGCAGGCGGCCCCGCTGGCGCTGGTTTGGTTTTGGTGGCTGGAGGAAGACAGGACTGAAGAAACACGACATAATGTAAAAGCAGCAGGAGTACTTAACAACCTTAACTGAAACCAGCAGGGGCACTTAACAACCAAAGTTGAAAGCAATTAGAGTACTTATACAGGTTCAACCGTACAAAGCACGCCTCGAACAGTGCTACTTTGCCTATAGTTAACCAAGGGTGAGGCCGCCAAGCCCCAGGACAAGGCCCATGCGCCACCCCGCGCATCCACAACCTTCTGAAAGCGGCTTCATCTCGCAACGTGGTCAATAAACAGGATATTCGCTTTAGAGCCATGGAAAAGCATGAACATAATCTTCTGTCCTATTCTCCAAGATGGACGGGCCTTCATTATTTGAGACCACCCATGAAGAAGTATCTTTTCACCTCCAAGGGGAATTGAGTAGGTCGACATAAACATCATGTTGTGACCAAGCGCAAGACTCACCCAACCATGGTCAGGCATCTGTATAGGAACAATAGAACTCGTCAGTTCCCGTTTCAAGAAGATCACAGCTGTAAAACTGTGTATAAGCAATAGTTTGTGAACAACATATATAACAGAAAACAGCTCGTACCATAAGTTTCTCGACACAGTTGGACCTGTTCAACGAGTGCAGCAGTGGCACACATATCCCACGTGGCCTTCCACCATTGAAACGCCCCACAAGGACCTCAAGACGATCAATAAAGTGTAGGAACTTGTGGATGTCGATCTAGTCAACTTTAGTGCCATTAGTAACAGCCGAGTTATTACAGAGTAACAAACGAGCAGACTGCTTAACTCTGAAAAAACCTACACGTGCCACCAATTATAAGAAAATATTAGTTAGAAGTAGCATCTTCGTGAGAGATTCGTTACTTCTAAAGTTAAATTGTGATTAGTTAGACAGAATAGGTGGATTAAGAAGTAATCGAGGCAACAAGCAAGAACCACATACAAAACTAACATGGATGAACAATTGGAACGACGTCGGGGTGGAAGATCGCAGTGAAGATGAGATCAGGTTCTGCTATTTCCATCAACATTCGTGTGCCAACTTTCAATCCGTAACACTTGAGAAAGTTTATCCAAGTTCGGTCATAAAAAAAGCAGCGATCTTCTTGGTTCATGAACCCAACTCGGAAGTAATATCCATGGCTTGTCTTCACTATGACCATTAAACTAGTGTATTCAATTATGGCAAGGCCGAGCATCTTGAGTACATGTGTTCTGGCAGAGCAAATAATACACTGCAGGAAAAATAATATGAGAACGCGGCATGTTAAAAAAAACCCACCCTCTCGGATAGAAAAGAGGATTCTTGGAACATACTGTGCACGTTTCAAAATGTTGTGTTAGGATGAGAAGGAACAAGTGTGGCGTCTCGCCAAAGGCGTAGAAATCTATAGGGTACTCGCACTTTGGGCACTGCAACTGAAACACACTAGATTCAGTACGAAGAAAAATGCATCAACAGCCGCGGCTGCCATCCTAGGATTACCTGCGACCAAGGGACTTGGATTTATCGGGGATGGATGAAGAATTCGTACCTGGTTCTCCATGAGAAAACCCTATGCAATCGCCGAGCGGGGGTTTTCTCCGAACAAGCAGACGATGGAGAAGGGGTTCAGGCCCAGTGAAATATTCCTGCTTCGTCCGTCCAGCTTACTGCTAAAGCTGGAAAGGGGGGTTGTGATTTGATGGCTCATTGGGCATTACTGCGGCGCTACGACCGGGGTGTGTCTACCGTGAAGTTGTGCACTCTAATTTGTGCATATGGCACGTGGACCCCATTGCCGGTTGCCCCACATATCAGCGAAAGGAAGTAGAAAGACAGGAGTAACTAGTTACACATAAATATATTTTTTGACAGAGAGATACTCCCTCTGTAAAGAAATATACAAATGTTTTATATCACAGGCTCACCTTGCCGAGAAATATACTCCCTCTGCAGCGCATGGGCATTATGGGGGTTCAGCTGAGAATATAATACTCAGATAGGCTCACGGTTCTGGACTTTGGGCCGCAGGCCGACCCTGCATGTTTGGGGGCCCATGTGTTCTACCTCAGCGCTTTATATTGCAAGCGATCGGTACGGCGCTGGTTTTAGATGCTGTCGCAAGGCGAATACACAAAATTGAATAAAGCATGGTAGCTGTTAGAATGAAATCGAACGACAGTTCCTAACCACCAATCAGAGTTGCAATTCTATCAATGATATACCATGTGATAAATAATACTATCGTACTACTTATACACACAGAACACGTGTTTCACCATGCCAGATTATTACATCAAAATCTCTCAGAGGATAGATCAGTTCGGCAGTTGCGTGCTGCTACTGAAGAATTTCAAAGTTGATTTGGACGAGCTCTCCTTGCCAAGAAAGTTCGATTTTGACATCATCCCCTACCGCAAGATATGATTTAGATTTGAACATTAACCATCCTTTAGCATCAATCATCATGCGACCATCCTTTGTACTTACGGTATATTGAGCAGGTTCATTCACACCAAGGCTGCGCATGGTAAGAGAAACTTGGCCGCGGTCACCCAGATTGTTTAACGACTCCCTCGTTGCTCTAGGAATTCTCTGTTTGCAAACAAGAAGACATACCCAAATAGTTAGATCAACATAGTGAATCATGTGAAACAACATGGCAAGAAAAAAGAATAAAGCACTTGGGCGGCCAATGCTTACCAAGAAGGTGGACATGTCAGTTTTTCTAAGGACTTTGGTATATGAAGTGCGAACTGCAGCCCAGTCTGTTGCCGGTGCAACTGCACGGGCCGGAGCAGATGCAAGTGCAAGTGTTGGTGCAGGTGCCGAAGCCGCTACTGCTACCGGAGATGGTGCTCCTTGTAGAGCTGGTGCCGGTGTCGGAGGAGGTGCCAGTGTCGATGCCCGATCCTCCGGTAGATCAGACTGATCTGCTGACGCGGTCGGTGCCCAATCCTCAGCTGGATCAGACTGAGCTGCTGCCGCTGTCAGTGCTAGAGCAACTGCCGGTGCTCGATCTATGCAAGACAGCGGCGATCGTGTCTGGTCTGCTATGATCAGATTTCTAACTTGACTAGGATCCGTGACCGTGATCCAGTTTTTCTCTTCATTTCTTTTAAACGCGATAAGAACTAATTGTGGCGTTTTTGTTAAACCAAACTGAAGTTCATCATAGGGATTCATCTTGTACTCAGACAACAGACTGATCCAATTTTTTCCAGTAATATAAGTGATGGACAGTGCCTTCGTTACTGACACGACAAAAGAAGTGAAACCTGCAAAAATAGCCATCATAGAGAAAACCAAACGGTTTATTCTGTGATGAATGTCACATGGCAAAACATACATCGTAAAATTGCAGGAAAAGAAAGAAAACATGACATTAGATCAATAAGATTTAGACAATAAATCAATAAGATTTACTTGATGTGACACGAGTGAATCCTTACCAGGAAATCACTATGTTGAAGTACTAAACAGAAGATTGATCGTCCAACTACGCGTGGCATGCAGTGTTGGAAATATGTCCTAGAGGCAATAATAAAATGATTGTTATTATATTTCCTTATTCATGATAATTGTCTATTATTCATGCTATAATTGTGTTATCCGGGAATCATAATACATGTGTGATTACATAGACCATAACATGTCCCTAGTGAGCCTCTAGTTGACTAGCTCATTGATCAACAGATAGTCATGGTTTCCTGACTATGGACATTGGATGTCATTGATAACGGGATTACATGATTAGGAGAATGATGTGATGGACAAGACCCAATCCTAAGCATAACACAAGATCATGTAGTTCGTTTGCTAGAGCTTTTCAATGTCAAGTATCATTTCCTTAGACCATGAGATTGTGTAACTCCTGGATGCCGTAGGAGTGCTTTGGGTGTACCAAATGTCACAACATAACTGGGTGACTATAAAGGTATACTACGGGTATCCCCGAAAGTATCTGTTGGGTTGACACGGATCGAGGCTGGGATTTGTCACTCCGTATGACGGAGAGGTATCTCTGGGCCCACTCGGTAATGCATCATCATAATGACCTCAATGTGACCAAGTGTTTGGTCACGAGATCTTGCATTACGGTACGATTAAAGTGACTTGCCGGTAACGAGATTGAATGAGGTATTGGGATACCGACGATCGAATCTCGGGCAAGTAACGTACCGATTGACAAAGGGGATTGTATACGGGATTACTTGAATCCTTGACGTCGTGGTTCATCTGATGAGATCATCGTGGAACATGTGGGAGCCAACATGGGTATCCAGATCCCGCTGTTGGTTATTGACCGGAGAGTTGTCTCGGTCATGTCTGCGTGATTCCCGAACCCGTAGGGTCTACACACTTAAGGTTCGGTGACGCTAGGGTTGTAGAGATATTAGTATGCGGTAACCCGAAAGTTGTTCGGAGTCCCGGATGAGATCCCGGACGTCACGAGGAGTTCCGGAATGGTCCGAGGTGAAGAATTGTATATAGGAAGTCCAAATTTCGGCCACCGGGAAAGTTTCGGCGGTCACCGGTATTGTATCGGGACCACCGGAAGGGTCCCGGGGGTCCACCGGGTGGGGCCACCTATCCCGTAGGGCCCCGTGGGATGAAGAGGGAGGGGAACCAGCCCCTGGTGGGCTGGTGCGCCCCCCTTGGGCCTTCCTCTGCACCTAGGGTTGGAAACCCAAGGGGTGGGGGCGCCCCACTTGGCTTGGGGGCAAGTCCTCCCCCCCTTGGCCACCGCCCCCCTTGAGATTCAATCTCTAGGGGCCGGCGCCCCCCAGGGCTCCTATATAAAGAGGGGGGAGGGAGAGCTGCGCACCCCTGCTCCTGGCGCCTCCCTCTCCCCTCGTAACACCTCTCCCTCTCGCTGAGCTTGGCGAAGCCCTGCCGAGATCGCCGCTACTTCCACCACCACGCCGTTGTGCTGCTGGATCTCCATCAACCTCTCCTTCCCCCTTGCTGGATCAAGAAGGAGGAGACGTCTTCCCCAACCGTATGTGTGTTGAACGCGGAGGTGCTGTCCATTCGGCACTAGGATCTTCGGTGATTTGGATCACGACGAGTACAACTCCCTCAACCCGTTCTCTTGAACGCCTCCGCTCGCGATCTACAAGGGTATGTAGATGCAATCCTCTCTCTCGTTGCTAGATGACTCCATAGATTGATCTTGATGAAGCATAGAAATTTTTTATTTTCTGCTACGTTCACCAATAGTGGCATCATGAGCCAGGTTTATGTGTAGTTTTTATGCACGAGTAGAACACAATCTTGTTGTGGGCGTAGATGTTGCCAATTTTCTTGCCACTACTAGTATTATCTTGTTTCGGAGGCATCGTGGGATGAAGCAGCCCGGACCGACCTTACACGTACGCTTATGTGAGACAGGTTCCACCGACTGACATGCACTAGTTGCATAAGGTGGCTAGTGGGTGTGTGTCTCTCCCACTTTAGTCGGATCGGATTCGATGAAAAGGGTCCTTATGAAGGGTAAATATAAATCGGCATATCACATTGTGGTTTTAACATAGGTAAGAAACGTTCTTGCTAGAACCCTATTGCATCCACGTAAAAAAACATGCAGCAACAATTAGAGGACGTGTAACTTATTTTTGCAGCATATGACTTGTGTGTAATATGGGCAAAATGATGTGATGAATGAATTATATGTGATGTATGAGATTGATCATGTTCATGTAATAGGAATCACGACTTGCATGTCGATGAGTATGACAACCGGCAGGAGCCATAGGAGTTGTCTTAATTATTGTATGACCTGCGTGTCAATGAATAAAGGCCATGTAATTACTTTACTTTATTGCTAAACCGTTAGCCATAGTAGTAGAAGTAATAGTTGGCGAACAACTTCATGGAGACACAATGATGGAGATCATGATGATGGAGATCATGGTGTCATGCCGGTGACGAAGATGATCATGGCGCCCCGAAGATGGAGATCAAAGGAGCAATATGATATTGGCCATATCATGTCACTATTTGATTGCATGTGATGTTTATCATGTTTTTGCATCTTATTTGCTTAGAACGACGGTAGTAGATAAGATGATCCCTCATAATAATTTCAAGAAAGTGTCCCCCTAACTGTGCGCCGTTGCGAAAGTTCGTTGTTTCGAAGCACCACGTGATGATCGGGTGTGATAGATTCCAACGTCCACATACAACGGGTGTAAGACAAATTTACACATGTAAAACACTTAGGTTGACTTGACGAGCCTAGCATGTACAGACATGGCCTCGGAACACAAGAGACCGAAAGGTCGAACATGAGTCGTATGGAAGATACGATCAACATGGAGATGTTCACCGATGATGACTAGTCCGTCTCACGTGATGATCGGACACGGTCTAGTTGAGTCAGATCATGTATCGCTTAGATGACTAGAGGGATGTCTAATCTGAGTGGGAGTTCATTAAATAATTTGATTAGATGAACTTAGTCGAAAAACCTTTGCAAAATGTCTTGTAGATCAAATGGCCAATGCTCATGTCAACCTCAACTTCAACACGTTCCTAGAGAAAACCAAGCTAAAAGATGATGGCAGCAACTATACGGACTGGGTCCGGAACCTGAGGATCATCCTCATAGCTGCAAAGAAAGCATATGTCCTAGAAGGACCGCTAGGTGACGCACCCATCCCAGAGAACCAAGACGTTATGAACGCTTGGCAGTCATGTGCTGATGATTACTCCCTCGTTCAGTGCGGCATGCTTTACAGCTTAGAACCAGGGCTCCAAAAGCGTTTTGAGCAACACGGGGCATATGAGATGTTCGAAGAGCTGAAAATGGTTTTCCAAGCTCATGCCCGGGTCGAGAGATATGAAGTCTTCGACAAGTTCTACAGTTGTAAGATGGAGGAAAATAGTTCTGTCAGTGAGCACATAGTCAAAATGTCTGGGTTGCACAACCGCCTGTCCCAGCTGGACATAAACCACCCAGACGAGGCGGTCATTGACAGAATCCTTCAGTCGCTACCACCTAGCTCCAAGAGCTTTGTGATGAACTACAATATGCAGGGGATGGTGAAAACTATTCTTGAAGTATTTTCAATGCTGAAATCAGGGGAGGTGGAAATCAAAAAGGAACATCAAGTGTTGATGGTCAATAAAACCACTAAGTTCAAGAAAGGCAAGGGTAAGAAGAACTTCAAGAAGGACGGCAAGGGAGTTGCCACGCCTGGTAAGCCAGTTGCCGGGAAGAAGCCAAAGAATGGACCCAAACCTGAGACTGGGTGCTTTTATTGCAAGGGAAGCGGACACTGGAAGCGGAACTGCCCCAAATACTTAGCGGACAAGAAGGCCAGCAACACTAAAGGTATATGTGATATACATGTAATTGATGTGTACCTTACCAGTACTCGTAGTAGCTCCTGGGTATTTGATACCGGTGCGGTTGCTCATATTTGTAACTCAAAATAGGAGTTGTGGAATAAGCGGAGACTGGCGAAGGACGAGGTGACGATGCGCGTCGGGAATGGTTCCAAGGTCGTTGTGATCGTCGTCGGCACGCTACATCTACATTTACCTACGAGATTAGTTTTAAACCTCAATAATTGTTGTTTAGTGCCAGCTTTGAGCACGAACATTGTATCTAGATCTCGTTTAATACGAGATGTCTACTCATTTAAATCCGAGAATAATGGTTGTTCTATTTATATGAGAGATATGTTTTATGGTCATGCCCCGCTGGTCAATGGTTTATTCTTAATGAATCTCGAACGTGATGTTACACATATTCATAGTGTGAATACCAAAAGATGTAAGATTGATAATGATAGTCCCACATATTTGTGGCACTGCCGCCTTGGTCACATCGGTATCAAACGCACGAAGAAGCTCCATACAAATGGACTTTTGGAGTCTCTTGATTTCGAATCATTTGACACGTGCGAACCATGCCTCATGGGTAAAATGACCAAGACTCCGTTCTCTGGAACAATGGAGCGAGCAACCAACTTATTGGAAATTATACATACTGATGTGTGCGGTCCAATGAGCGTTGAGGCTCGCGGTGGCTATCGTTATGTTCTCACTCTCACTGATGACTTAAGTAGATATGGGTATGTCTACTTGATGAAACACAAGTTTGAGACCTTTGAAAATTTCAAGGAATTTCAGAATGAGGTAGAGAATCAACGTGACCGAAAGATAAAATTCTTATGATCAGATCGTGGGGGAGAATATTTAAGTCAAGAATTTGGTACGCACTTAAGGAAATGTAGAATCGTTTCACAACTCACGCCACCTGGAACACCTCAGCGTAACGGTGTGTCCGAGCATCATAATCGCACTCTATTGGATATGGTGCGATCTATGATGTCACTCACCGATTTACCGCTATCATTTTGGGAATACGCTCTAGAGACAGCTACATTCACTTTAAATAGGGCACCGTCTAAATCCGTTGAGACAACACCGTATGAATTATGGTTTGGGAAGAAACCTAAGCTGTCGTTTTTAAAAGTTTGGGGATGCGATGCTTATGTCAAGAAACTTCAACCTGAAAAGCTCGAACCCAAGTCGGAAAAATGCGTCTTCACAGGATACCCTAAGGAAACCATTGGTTATACCTTCTACCTCAGATCCGAAGGCAAGATCGTTGTTGCCAAGAACGGGTCCTTTCTGGAGAAAGAGTTTCTCTCGAAAGAAGTAAGTGGGAGGAAAGTGGAACTTGATGAAGTACTACCTCTCGAACCGGTAAGTAGCGCAGCTCAGGAATATGTTCCTGTGGTGCCTGCACCAACTAGAGAGGAAATTAATTATGATGATCAAGGTACTTCAGATCAAGTTACTACTGAACTTCGTAGGTCCACGAGGACACGTTCCACACCAGAGTGGCATGGCAACCCTGTCCTAGAAATCATGTTGTTAGACAACGGTGAACCTTCGAACTATGAAGAAGCAATGGCGGGGCCAGATTCCAACAAATGGCTCGAAGCCATGCAATCCGAGATAGGATCCATGTATGAAAACAAAGTGTGGAATTTGACAGACTTGCCCCATGATCGGCGAGCGATAGAAAACAAATGGATCTTTAAGAAGAAGACGGACACGGATGGTAATGTTACCATCTATAAAGCTCGACTTGTCGCTAAGGGTTATCGACAAGTTCAAGGGGTTGACTACGATGAGACTTTCTCTCCCGTAGCGAAGCTGAAGTCCGTCCGAATCATGTTAGCAATTGCCGCATACTATGATTATGAGATATGGCAGATGGACGTCAAAACGGCATTCCTTAACGGCTATCTTAAGGAAGAACTGTATATGATGTAGCCGGAAGGTTTTGTCAATCCTGAGAATGCTAACAAGTTATGCAAACTCCAGCGATCCATTTATGGGCTGGTGCAAGCATCTCGGAGTTGGAACATTCGCTTTGATGAGATGATCAAAGCGTTTGGGTTTATGCAGACTTATGGAGAAGCCTGCGTTTACAAGAAAGTGAGTGGGAGCTCTGTAGCATTTCTCTTATTATATGTAGATGACATACTTTTGATGGGAAATGATATAGAACTTTTGGACAACATTAAGGCTTACTTGAATAAGTGTTTTTCAATGAGGGACCTTGGAGAAGCTGCTTACATATTAGGCATCAAGATCTATAGGGATAGATCGAGATGCCTCATAGGTCTTTCACAAAGCACATACCTTGATAAGATATTGAAGAAGTTCAATATGGATCAGTCCAAGAAGGGGTTCTTGCCTGTGTTGCAAGGTGTGAAATTGAGCTCAGTTCAATGCCCGACCACGGCAGAAGATAGAGAAAAGGTGAGTGTCATCCCCTATGGCTCAGCTATATGGTCTATTATGTATGCCATGCTGTGTACCAGACCTAATGTAAACCTTGCCGTAAGTTTGGTAGGAAGGTACCAAAGTAATCCCGGCATGGAACACTGGACAGCGGTCAAGAATATCCTGAAGTACCTGAAAAGGACTAAGGATATATTTCTCGTTTATGGAGGTGACGAAGAGCTCGTCGTAAAGGGTTACGTCGACGCTAGCTTCAACACAGATCTGAATGACTCTAAGTCACAAACCAGATACGTGTATATTTTGAATGGAGGGGCAGTAAGCTGGTGCAGTTGCAAGCAAAGCGTCGTGGCGGGATCTACATGTGAAGCGGAGTACATGGCAGCCTCGGAGGCAGCGCATGAAGCAATCTGGATGAAGGAGTTCATCACCGACCTAGGAGTCATACCCAATGCGTCGGGGCCAATCACTCTCTTCTGTGACAACACTGGAGCTATTGCCCTTGCCAAGGAGCCCAGGTTTCACAAGAAGACCAGGTACATCAAGCGTCGCTTCAAATCCATTCGTGAAAATGTTCAAGATGGAGACATAGATATTTGCAAAGTGCATACAGATCTGAATGTTGTAGATCCGTTGACTAAAACCTATTCCGCGAGCAAAACATGATCAACACCAGAACTCTATGGGTGTTCGATTCATCACAATGTAACTGGATTATTGACTCTAGTGCAAGTGGGAGACTGTTGGAAATATGCCCTAGACACAATAATAAAATGATTATTATTATATTTCCTTGTTCATGATAATTGTCTATTATTCATGCTATAATTGTGTTATCCGGAAATCATAATACATGTTGATTACATAGACTATAACATGTCCCTAGTGAGCCTCTAGTTGACTAGCTCGTTGATCAACATATAGTCATGGTTTCCTGACTATGGACATTGGATGTCATTGATAACGGGATCACATCACTAGGAGAATGATGTGATGGACATGACCCAATCCTAAGCATAGCACAAGATCGTGTAGTTCGTTTGCTAGAGCTTTTCAATGTCAAGTATCATTTCCTTAGACCACGAGATCATGTAACTCCCGGATGCCGTAGGAGTGCTTTGGGTGTACCAAACGTCACAACATAACTGGGTGACTATAAAGGTATACTACGGGTATCCCCGAAAGTATCTATTGGGTTGACATAGATCGAGACTGGGATTTGTCACTCCGTATAACGGAGAGGTATCTCTAGGCCCACTCGGTAATGCATCATCATAATGAGCTCAATGTGACCAAGTGTTTGGTCATGTGATCATGCATTGCGGTACGAGTAAAGTGACTTGCCGGTAACGAGATTGAACGAGGTATTGGGATACCGACGATCGAATCTCGGGCAAGTAACGTACCGATTGACAAAGGGAATTGTATACTGGATTACTTGAATCCTCGACATCGTGGTTCATCCGATGAGATCATCATGGAACATGTGGGAGCCAACATGGGTATCCAGATCCCGCTGTTGGTTATTGACCGGAGAGTTGTCTCGGTCATGTCTGCGTGATTCCCGAACCCGTAGGGTCTACGCACTTAAGGTTCGGTGACGCTAGGGTTGTAGAGATATTAGTATGCGGTAACCCGAAAGTTGTTCGGAGTCCCGGATAAGATCCCGAATGTCACGAGGAGTTCCGGAATGGTCCAGAGGTGAAGAATTGTATATAGGAAGTCCAGTTTCGGACACAGGGAAAGTTTCGGGGGTTACCGGAATTGTACCGGGACCACCGGAAGGGTCCCGGGGGTCCACCGGGTGGGGCCACCTATCCCGGAGGGCCCCGTGGGCTGAAGAGGGAAGGGAACCATCCCCTGGTGGGCTGGTTCGCCCCCTTGGGCCTTCCCTTGCGCCTAGGGTTGGAAACCCTAGGGGTGGGGGGCGCCCCACTTGGCGTGGGGGGCAAGTTCCCCCCCCCCCTTGGCCGCTGCCCCCCCTTGAGATTCAATCTCTAGGGGCCAGCACCCCCCCAGGGCCCCTACATAAAGAGGGGGGAGGAAGGGCTGCGCACCCCTGCTCCTGGCGCCTCCCTCTCCCCTCGTAACACCTCTCCCTCTCGCTGAGCTTGGCGAAGCCCTGCCGAGATCGCCGCTACTTCCACCACCACGCCATTGTGCTGCTGGATCTCCTTCAACCTCTCCTTCCCCCTTGCTAGATCAAGAAGGAGGAGACGTCTTCCCCAACCATACGTGTGTTGAACGCGGAGGTGCTGTCCGTTCGGCACTAGGATCTTCGGTGATTTGGATCATGACGAGTACGATTCCCTCAACCCCGTTCTCTTGAACGCTTCCGCTCGTGATCTACAAGGGTATGTAGATGCACTCCTCTCTCTCATTGCTAGATGACTCCATAGATTGATCTTGGTGAAGCGTAGAAATTTGTTATTTTCTGCTACGTTCACCAACATGCAGGGGCCCCGCCTACTCCCACAAGAAGGATAGTCCAAAGGTCGTGACAAATCGTATGGACCGAACATCCTGGAGGGTGCGATAAACCCTGCAATGCATACAGATATTGGAGTGTAACCATAATAGATAAACCGTCCTCACAAAAAATATGATCTGGATACTTCAAAATGTATAGACTGAATTGAGTGGACAGACATTAACATAGACCGTTCTCAGGACTAACCACACACCAAAAGCGGCAGTACTAATAAACAATACAGGGTTCACAAGCACAAATCAAGTACTGAACAATAGTACTTACTACAGACAAGCAAAGTTGCACTAACTAAACTCTGCAGACTATTTCTTGCCACCGACCTACAGGATGAACCCCGCATAACTGACTAGGCCATGGACTTCGTGTGAGATGTCTACATGCACCATCACCATCTTGTCAACCTTGGAGAACCTAACAGAGTGGTCTTTCCACTCATAAACATGATAATGAAGACAGGCCGCATCAGATTTGTTTGGAAGCTTTACAAGAACCACACCCTTCATAATCGAAGGCACAGCCAGGAAATTGTTGTGGTCAAGTACAGCCTCAAGAACACGCCTGACAACAATGCTACAGGAAAACACTAGTTCAGGACACGTGGCGACAAGGACACATCAGCTGGATAGTTCAGCAGTAGAACTCATCATCAGGTCTTCCAGTTCACATGGCATGACTTTGAGAACTTCATCTCCACCGCGGACCTGGTTCTAATTCAAACAGAAACCATATTTTATTACTACCTCCGTTCAGAAATATATGATGATTTTCGATATTATACTCCATATATGACTACATATACGCACAGAAATGAGTGAACAAAGACACTAGAACATGTCTTCAAAGGCATGAGAGCGGAGGGATTACATGCAATATCCATAACACAAGTGTAACGCCCTCGATGCGGCTATAGCTCCCACGTGTCGAGGCACGACTTAGAGACATAACCGCATTGAAAGCAATGTCGCAAGTCAGGCAATCATTACAACATCCCATGTAATATATAATAAAAGGGGGAGATAACATAGTTGGCTTACACTCGCCACGTCACATCAGAGTACATAAATAACATCCATCAAACAAATCACTCATGGCCCGACTACGGTGCCAAAATAGAAAAGACCCCCAACATGCGACAAGGCCCTGAATCGATTAACCCCAACTAGGCACCACTACTGATCATCGGGAAAGGAAACATAGTATCGCTGAGAGTCCTCGTCGAACTCCCACTTGAGCTCGTAATCGTCAACTGGAGCAGAAACACCTGGACCTGCATCTGGAGTTGTAGTATCTGTGAGCCACAGGGACTCAGCAATCTCACACCCACGCGATCAAGACTATTTAAGCTCATCGGTATGGATAAGGCAAAAAAATATGTGGAGCTGCAGCAAGCGACTAGCATATGTGGTGGCTAACTTATACGCAAAAGAGAGCGAGAAGAGAAGGCGAAGCACGAGCGAGAAGCTAAAGGAACATCCTGCGCAAGCATAACTCCAACACCGTGTCCACTTCCCGGACTCCGCCGAGAAGGGGCCATCATGGTAACACACACGGTTGATTCATTTTAATTAAGTTTAATTCAAGTAATCTACAACCGGACATTAACAAATTCCCATCTGCCCATAACTGCGGGCACGGCTTTCAAAAGTTCAATCCCTGCAGGGGGGTCCCAACTTAGCCCATGACAAGCTCTCACGGTCAACGAAGGAATAGACCTCCACCCGAGACACACCGATCAGACTCGGTAACCCGGTACAACAAGACAATTCGACAGGTTAAAACAAGACCAGCAACACCGCCCGAATGTGCCGACAAATCCCGATAGGAGCTGCACATATCTCTTTCTCAGGGCACACTCAGATGAGCGCTCCATACAACTAAAACCAAACCTCGAGTTTCCCCGAGGGGGCGCTGCACAGGACTCTAGTTTGGACCAACGCTCAGAGGAGCACTGGCCCGGGGGGTTAAATAAGATGACCTTCGGGCTCCGGAAACCCAAGGGAAAAAGAGGCTAGGTGGCAAATGGTAAAACCAATGTTGGGCATTGCTGGAAAAGCTTTAATCAAGGCGAACTATCAAGGGGTTCCCATTATAACCCAACCGCGTAAGGAACGCAACAATCCGGGAACATAACACCGATATGACGGAAACTAGGGCGGCAAGAGTGGAACAAAACACTAGGCGAGAGGCCGAGCCTTCCACCCTTTACCAAGTATATAGATGCATTAAGACAACATAGCAATATAATGATATCCCAACAAGAAAATAAATGTTCCAACAAGGAACGGCTCCAATCTTCACCTGCAACTAACAACGCTATAAGAAGGGCTGAGCAAAGCGGTAACATAGCCAATCAACGGTTTGCTAGGACAATGGTGGGTTAGAGGATCAACATGGCAATTGGGAGGCTGACAAGCAAAAGGTAGGCATCGTAGCAGTGGCAAAGCAAAAGAGCGAGCAAACTAGCATAGCAAAGATAGTAGTGATTTCGAGGGTATGATCATCTTGCCTGCACAGTTGTCAGAGTTGACTGGATCCTCGCAAGCAAACTCAACGGGCTCCTCGGTAGCGAACTCATCTCCCGGCTCTACCCACAAGACAAACAAGCAACAAGGATACAATCAACCACGGGCAAGACCAAGCAATATGATGAAATGACGATATGCTATGCGGGATGCGATGCGGGATGCAAAATGCAAGATATGACAGGAAAATCATGAACCTGGCATCAACTTGGAAAACCAAGTGTGCCACTGGATAGAGGGGATGAAATCGCTTGAAAACGATATAAAGATCATTGGAATCGGAGCTACGGTTTGGAAATGGCAAGCGTTTTAAGATACGACACCGGTCTGCGATTTGCAGCAAGTAGGCATCTAAATGCAACGAAATGACATGCTACAGCCACCAAACATGAAAACAAAATACATGGCAGTGATTTACACCAAATGGTTGACAAAACACTAGCACTGAGCCATAGGCAAATTCATCCATTAAGAGGTTCAAACAAGCATGGCTAAAACGCAAATGCAAAACAGATTTCAGACTTAGTGAAATTAACACTAGTCTGAAATTTCAGATCACGATGCTCTCTTCGGAGCAGCAAAACAACATGATAGAAAACCTGCACATGACAAGTAAGAACATGGCATGGAGCTACTCAACAAGCTTAATAAAACACCCAAAGTGACCTGGGGCCAAAAGGGTTCACAAAATACTCTACCGAGCTCACGAACATCGCTCGAACACAATCAGTTTTCAGACTTAGTGAAAACTGAGACACGCTGAAATATAACTCTCGAAGGCATGTAAACGAGCTCGATGCACTCACTACGGTGCAAGTCATGGCAAGGAAAGCATATAACCAGCAAGAAGGCACAATGTGCTAGCTACACATGGCAAGAACGAAGGCATAGCATGAATGGAACACTAACGGTAGCATCGGCAAAATCGCAAACAAGTTGACGATCTGCCCAGATTAACAACGAAGCAAAAGTTGAGCTCGATTGAGTCAACCTAGAGCACTCCACATATGCCAACAAAGACATGGATGGATAGAGCATAACATAAGTATCAAAACTCCCTTACTGATCATCCTCAAAAGAGGCACGGATCACTAGGAAATAAGCTGGACATATAGCATCATGAACTAAAATATCCCAGACTTAGTGAAAATCACCAAGTCTCTGAAATCAGCAATCTCAGGTACCTCTCTTCGCAAGCTTGCACAAGACAACACACACATCCTAAAAATGTATGGGTGGCACCTCTAGAAAGAAGGCAAAATTCTTAACAATTCATCCCAAAGGGTCACAGGCATATCATGCACGAATTAAACATGGCAAAAATGACAAAAGTGCATGATGAACTAACGGATCTGCAATTTAACTCACGAAGCCTCCTTCTAACAGCATTTTGGGTATCAAGATGACCCCAAATGCAAAAGATGCAATGGAATGAAATGATGTACATGTCGAGGCGAAGATTTTGATATATCATATGCCCAAAACGGAGCTA
>NC_057807.1:37959981-37969231 GCF_018294505.1 Triticum aestivum
CTGGCGGCGCGGTCGGCGAAGTGGTCCGGCGCCACATGGCGCGACCCGGCTGGCTGAGGCGGGCGGCGGCGGACGTTGTCCGGCCGGGGGCGGACACGTCCGTCGGTGGAGATCTGTTTTTTTTTAACTAGGGTTTGAGACGAGGGGATCCGGGATTTGGAGGAGGGGGGTCTATATATAGGCATAGAGGGAGCTAAGAGAGTCCAAATGAGGTGCGGTTTTCGCCCACACGATCGTGATCGAACGCTCTAGGACATGGAGTAGAGTTTGGTGGGTTTTGGGCCAAATTTGGGGGGTGTTGGGCTGCAACACACACGAGGCCTTTTCGGTCCCTCGGTTAACCGTTGGAGTAGCAAACGAAGTCCAAATGATACGAAACTTGACAGGCGGTCTACCGGTAGTAAACCAAGGCCGCTTGGCAAGTCTCGGACCAATCCGGAAATGTTTAATCCCCACACACGAAAGAAAGCTAGAAATGGCCACCGGAGGAGAACGAAGCGCCGGAATGCTAAACGGACAACGGGGAAAATGCTCGAATGCATGAGATGAACATGTATGCAAATGCAATGCACGAGATGACATGGCATGAGATGCATGAAAACGAAAACAACACACGGAGACAAAGACCCGAACCCGAGAAATAAATATAACTTGACACTGGAAACGGCAAGAGTTGGATACAAATATGGAAAGTATATCTGGGGCGTTACAACACTCCACCACTACGAAAAGATCTCGACCCGAGATCTAGGACTGAAAGAACTCCGGGTACTCAGAACGGAGGTGATCCTCGCGTTCCCAGGTGGCTTCACGGTCGGAATGGTGAGACCACTTAACTTTGAGAAATTTGATTGACTTGTTGCGAGTCTTGCGTTCAGTCTCTTCAAGAATAGCAACTGGGTGCTCACGATAAGAGAGATCTTCTTGGAGCTCAATGTCTTCGAAGTTGACGGTGCGGTCAGGAGTCTTGAAGCACTTTCGAAGCTGAGAGACATGGAACACATCATGAACATTTGCAAAGTTTGAAGGAAGCTCGAGTTGATAGGCGAGGTCGCCTCTCTTGCTGACAATCTTGAAAGGTCCCACGTATCTAGGGGCAAGCTTCCCTTTGATACCGAAGTGACGAGTACCTTTCATGGGAGAGACGCGGAGGTAAACGTGATCTCCGATCTCGAAAGCCAGATCACGGTGCTTACTATCATAGTAGCTCTTCTGGCGGGACTGGGCTGCTTTGAGGTTATCATGAATGACTTTGCACATTTCTTCTGCTTCTGTGATTAAGTCATTACCCAGCAGCTGACGTTCACCGGTTTCAGACCAGTTGAGAGGGCTACGGCACTTCCTGCCATATAGAATTTCAAAAGGGGCCTTGCCCGAACTTGCTTGAAAGCTGTTGTTGTATGAGAATTCAGCATAAGGAAGACAGTCCTCCCACTTCATGCCGAAAGAAATCACACAAGCCCTGAGCATATCTTCAAGAATCTGATTGACACGCTCGACTTGACCGCTCGTTTGAGGATGGAAAGCTGTGCTGAAGCGGATGTTGGTGCCCATGGCTTTCTGAAAAGAATCCCAAAACTTGGAGGTAAAGATGCTGCCACGGTCTGAAGATATCACTTGAGGAATACCGTGCAGAGAGACAATGCGAGAGGTATAGAGTTCCGCCAATTGAGCTGCAGTGATCGACTCTTTGATAGGCAGAAAATGCGCCACTTTGGTGAGCTTGTCGATGACAACAAATATAGCATCATTGCCACGCTTGGACTTTGGAAAACCAGTCACGAAGTCCATTTCAATGTGATCAAACTTCCATTCTGGAATGGCAAGAGGTTGGAGGAGACCAGCTGGCCTTTGGTGTTCTGCCTTCACTCTTCTGCAGACATCACATTCATTCACGAATTGAGCGATCTCGCGCTTCATTCGAGTCCACCAATAAGTTTGCTTGAGATCCTGATACATCTTCGTACTACCAGGGTGGATGGAGAGGAGAGAGTTGTGAGCCTCGTTCATGATCACCTTACGAAGTTCACCTTTGGGCACAACAATTCGATCCTCGAAGAAGAGAGTGTCCTTGTCATCAAGTCGGTAGCACTTGTACTTGGACTGACTCTTTGCAATACCAAACTTCACCTTTTTCACCATAGCATCAAGAAGTTGGGCTTGGCGAATCTGGTCTTCTAAGGTAGGAGAGACTTGAAGGTTGGCGAGGAAACCTTGAGGAACAACTTGCAGGTTAAGTTTGCGAAAAGCTTCACAAAGCTCGGGTTGATAAGGCTTGAGAATCAGACTGTTGCAATATGCTTTCCTGCTCAAAGTGTCAGCAATCACATTGGCCTTGCCTGGAGTATACTCGATACTCGGATTGTACTCTTGAATCATTTCGACCCATCGAGTCTGCCTGAGGTTGAGATTAGGCTGGGTGAAGATGTACTTGAGACTCTTGTGATCAGTGAAAATATCCACTTTTCTTCCCAATAGAAGATGTCTCCAAGTCAACAAAGTGTGCACAACTGCCGCCAACTCGAGATCATGAGTGGGGTAGTTCTTCTCATTAGGTTTCAACTGGCGAGAGGTATAAGCAACAACTTTGTTCTCTTGCATCAGTACAGCACCGAGACCTTGGAGAGAGGCATCACAAAAGACCTCGTACGGCTTGGTTTCATCAGGCGGAGTCAGAACTGGAGCAGTGATCAACTTCTCTTTCAAAGTGTTGAAAGCAATATCACACTCCGGAGACCAAACGTACTTGACGTGCTTCTGAAGAAGATTTGAGAGAGGCTTGGCGATCTTAGAAAAGTTTTCAACGAATCTTCTGCAATAGCTTGCGAGACCGAGGAAACTGCGGAGTTGCTTAACGTTCTGAGGAGGTTCCCAATTCACAATTGCAGACACCTTCTCAGGATTCACGGAAATGCGCTTGGCAGAGATGATATGACCAAGATAAAGAACCTCATCGAGCCAAAATTCACACTTGGAGAACTTGGCATAGAACTGATGTTCTCTGAGCTTGTCAAGAACCAAACGCAAGTGCTTAGCATGATCTTCCTTGTTCTTCGAGAAAACCAGAATGTCGTCGAGATAGACCAAAACGAAGTCATTGGTGTAGGGGCTGAAGATGAAGTTCATCATGCGAGAGAACGTCGGAGGAGCGTTGGCGAGGCCAAAAGACATGACGGTGTATTCATATGAACCAAAGCTTGTTCTGAACGCCGTCTTGGGAATATCTTGCTCACGAATACGAATCTGATGATAACCCATACGGAGATCAAGCTTGGAGAATACTTGAGCACCCTTGAGTTGTTCGAACAGCTCATTGATATTGGGAAGTGGGTATTTGTTCTTGATGGTCTTCTTGTTTACTGGACGGTAATCAACACAAAGTCGACTCGATCCATCCTTCTTCTTCACAAAAAGAACACCACAACCCCACGGAGAAGTACTAGGCCGGATGAGACCCAATCTTTCTTGCTCATCGAGTTGTTTCTTCAACTCCTTCAACTCTTCGGGGCCGAGCTTGTAGGGACGTTTGCACACAGGTTCCGTACCGGGCTCAAGTTCAATAACAAATGCAACCAGCCAGTTTGGAGGCATCCCTGGAAGTTCTTCTGGAAAGACGTCTTGATATTCGCAAACGACAGGAATTTGAGAGATGGCATCCAATTCACCCTTCTCATTGAGAGAAAACAACCGGATGGTATTATCCCGAGCGGCAAAGACAATGACATCCTCAGACGAATGAGTCAATTGAATCTGCCTGGCAGCACAGTCAAGATGTGCCTTGTGCTTAGAAAGCCAATCCATTCTGAGAATAAGATCAATATCCGAGTTACCGAGAACAATTGGGGAAGAAAGGAACTTGTAGTCACCCAATGTGATAGTAACCTCAGGGACGCAGGTGTTAGCTGTCATCTGCTTGCCCGGTGACACAATTTGCAAGGAACTTTGCAGATACTGATAATCACACTCATACTTTGATGCAAAAGGTTTGGAAATGAAGCAATGCGATGCACCCGTGTCAAAAAGAACTTTTGCAGGAACATCGTTAACAGGAAGGTTACCCATGATCACATCTGACGAGTCCTCTGCCTGAGCTGCATTCACCATATTGACCTTGGCGTGCTTGGGATTGTGCTTGACCACAGCTGTACTTGCCGATCTGACAGGAGGAGGAGGAGGAAGACGCCTCTGGTTGGTACACTTGTTGGCATAGTGACCCTTCTGTTGGCACTTGTTGCACGTGACCTCTGAAAGCGGACGGTGATATGGAGCACTCGATCTTGGCGCTTGAGACGAAGACTTGTTCTGAAAGCCTGGGTTGGGTGGGTGGGAGAAACCACTGCCACCTTTGCTCTTCTGCTGATACGGCTGACGGAACGGAGGAGGAGGAAGCCAATACTTCTGCTGCTTGACCACTTGAGTAGAGGAAGAAGGAGTAACATCTCTGGCACGCTTCCTGGAAGCATCACACCTCATCTGAGCAGCCTCTTGCTTCAGTGCCATGTTGTAGAACTCATCGTATCTCAACGGCTCAAAGAGGACAAGGGCGAGCTGAATTTCCTCACGAAGACCACCCCTGAACTGATAGATCATGCTCTTCTCATCAGGAACATCCTGCTTGGCAAAACGGGCGAGCTTCTGGAACAATTTGTTGTAGTCATAGACAGACAAAGAGCCTTGCTTCAGATTGCGGAATTCCTGACGCTTACTCTCAACCACACTTTGAGGGATGTGATGAGCGCGGAAATCTTGACGGAAATCGTCCCAAGTGATCAGACGTCCACCTATGGAATCCTTGTACTGCTGGAACCACTCTGCAGCCTGATCTTTGAGCTGGAAAGAAGCGAACTTGACGAAATCTTCAGGCCTGACGTTGCTGCATTCAAAATGCTTGCCCAGATCCACTAGCCAATCGTCAGCATCGGTAGCCTCAACACAACTGATGAACGTCTTTGGGCCATTTGTGAGGAACTGGTTCAGAGTAGCAAAGTGGTGCTGATTATGGCCTTGATTCCCTTGACTGCCTTGATTGCGCTCTTGGAGAATTTGCATGATCAACTGTGTGTTTGCATTAGTAGCGGCCATCACAGCTTGCCATGCTTCCGGAGGAGGCGGAGGTGGAGGCGGATCAGGATTCGGAGTCGTGCGCGTTGGAGGAGCCATCCTGAAGAGGTTGACCACCATTAGCACATTGATAGACAACAATATAGAAGCTGAATCCAACGGAATGAAAATTGCAACAAATAGTCTTCACATCCGAACAAAATGAACGAATGCATTCCTCTTCAAATGGTCACATATCCATAAATTGAGAAGCCACGAAGAATTAAGGTAGAGAAATAAATCAACAAGGTACGGATCAAGAACGAATAATCGGTAAGAAATCCCAATCTCAAACCAATTTCCGTGGAAGAAGAACTAGAGCTACTAGAATTCCCACCTATGAAACTCCCGAACCTTTTCGGTTATGCAATCAGGTGTTGGGGATACAGGGGAAGCACAATATCTCACCCAAACTAGCAAATCCTACATCCAGCTGTATCCATCCTTCAACACATAACCAGGAAAACTTCGGAAACCATCTACCTCAACCTTCGAAAAGCATCCATTATACAAGTTATGGCGATACTCCCGAACTCCAGCCCCAGTACTGGGTGGCGTCGAGGTTATCTCACCAACGAACTGCATAAAAGAGATTTTCGATGTCGGCGAACATATCTCAAGTATACCAGAATTGCAACGATAAAATTGTGACGACAACACCTCGGAGCTCAACTCCCCGGGACACTGCCACAACCCCTAAAGACAGGAGGCACCAAGAACAATGTTCTCGTCACAAAACCATCGGAACAAAACCAAAATACTCGCGTGATCCTAAAATTCTTTTTTAGTGAAATTTGAGAAGAGAAGAGTCAAAACTCTACGCCAGGATGCCTTACCAGAGCGATGAGGAGACTGGGAAGTAAAAAGAATTCCTAAGCTCTCAGATATATAATTCCTAAGGACTCAAAACATTTTTCTAGACACAACTCGGCTGCTAAAAAACGATCAAGCAATGGGGGCTCCTAAGGTCGGGGAAGGCTCTGATACCAACTTGTAACGCCCTCGATGCGGCTATAGCTCCCACGTGTCGAGGCACGACTTAGAGACATAACCGCATTGAAAGCAATGTCGCAAGTCAGGCAATCATTACAACATCCCATGTAATATATAATAAAAGGGGGAGATAACATAGTTGGCTTACACTCGCCACGTCACATCAGAGTACATAAATAACATCCATCAAACAAATCACTCATGGCCCGACTACGGTGCCAAAATAGAAAAGACCCCCAACATGCGACAAGGCCCTGAATCGATTAACCCCAACTAGGCACCACTACTGATCATCGGGAAAGGAAACATAGTATCGCTGAGAGTCCTCGTCGAACTCCCACTTGAGCTCGTAATCGTCAACTAGAGCAGAAACACCTGGACCTGCATCTGGAGTTGTAGTATCTGTGAGCCACAGGGACTCAGCAATCTCACACCCACGCGATCAAGACTATTTAAGCTCATAGGAATGGATAAGGCAAAAAAATATGTGGAGCTGCAGCAAGCGACTAGCATATGTGGTGGCTAACTTATACGCAAAAGAGAGCGAGAAGAGAAGGCGAAGCACGAGCGAGAAGCTAAAGGAACATCCTGCGCAAGCATAACTCCAACACCGTGTCCACTTCCCGGACTCCGCCGAGAAGGGGCCATCACGGTAACACACACGGTTGATTCATTTTAATTAAGTTTAATTCAAGTAATCTACAACCGGACATTAACAAATTCCCATCTGCCCATAACCGCGGGCACGGCTTTCGAAAGTTCAATCCCTGCAGGGGGGTCCCAACTTAGCCCATGACAAGCTCTCACGGTCAACGAAGGAATAGACCTCCACCCGAGACACACCGATCAGACTCGGCAACCCGGTACAACAAGACAATTCGACAGGTTAAAACAAGACCAGCAACACCGCCCGAATGTGCCGACAAATCCCGATAGGAGCTGCACATATCTCTTTCTCAGGGCACACTCAGATGAGCGCTCCATACAACTAAAACCAAACCTCGAGTTTCCCCGAGGGGGCGCTGCACAGGACTCTAGTTTGGACCAACGCTCAGAGGAGCACTGGCGCGGGGGGTTAAATAAGATGACCTTCGGGCTCCGGAAACCCAAGGGAAAAAGAGGCTAGGTGGCAAATGGTAAAACCAATGTTGGGCATTGCTGGAAAAGCTTTAATCAAGGCGAACTATCAAGGGGTTCCCATTATAACCCAACCGCGTAAGGAACGCAACAATCCGGGAACATAACACCGATATGACGGAAACTAGGGCGGCAAGAGTGGAACAAAACACTAGGCGAGAGGCCGAGCCTTCCACCCTTTACCAAGTATATAGATGCATTAAGACAACATAGCAATATAATGATATCCCAACAAGAAAATAAATGTTCCAACAAGGAACGGCTCCAATCTTCACCTGCAACTAACAACGCTATAAGAAGGGCTGAGCAAAGCGGTAACATAGCCAATCAACGGTTTGCTAGGACAATGGTGGGTTAGAGGATCAACATGGCAATTGGGAGGCTGACAAGCAAATGGTAGGCATCGTAGCAGTGGCAAAGCAAAAGAGCGAGCAAACTAGCATAGCAAAGATAGTAGTGATTTCGAGGGTATGATCATCTTGCCTGCACAGTTGTCAGAGTTGACTGGATCCTCGCAAGCAAACTCAACAGGCTCCTCGGTAGCGAACTCGTCTCCCGGCTCTACCCACAAGACAAACAAGCAACAAGGATACAATCAACCACGGGCAAGACCAAGCAATATGATGAAATGACGATATGCTATGCGGGATGCGATGCGGGATGCAAAATGCAAGATATGACAGGAAAAGCATGAACCTGGCATCAACTTGGAAAACCAAGTGTGCCACTGGATAGAGGGGATGAAATCACTTGAAAACGATATAAAGATTATTGGAATCGGAGCTACGGTTTGGAAATGGCAAGCGTTTTAAGATACGACACCGGTCTGCGATTTGCAGCAAGTAGGCATCTAAATGCAACGAAATGAACATGCTACAGCCACCAAACATGAAAACAAAATACATGGCAGTGATGTACACCAAATGGTTGACAAAACACTAGCACTGAGCCATAGGCAAATTCATCCATTAAGAGGTTCAAACAAGCATGGCTAAAACGCAAATGCAAAACAGATCTCAGACTTAGTGAAATTAACACTAGTCTGAAATTTCAGATCACGATGCTCTCTTCGGAGCAGCAAAACAACATGATAGAAAACCTGAAAATGACAAGTAAGAACATGGCATGGAGCTACTCAACAAGCTTAATAAAACACCCAAAGTGACCTGGGGCCAAAAGGGTTCACAAAATACTCTACCGAGCTCACGAACATCACTCGAACACAATCAGTTTTCAGACAGTGAAAACTGAGACACGCTGAAATATAACTCACGAAGGCATGTAAACGAGCTCGATGCACTCACTACGGTGCAAGTCATGGCAAGGAAAGCATATAACCAGCAAGAAGGTACAATGTGCTAGCTACACATGGCAAGAACGAAGGCATAGCATGAATGGAACACTAACGGTAGCATCGGCAAAATCGCAAACAAGTTGATGATCTGCCCAGATTAACAACGAAGCAAAAGTTGAGCTCGATTGAGTCAACCTAGAGCACTCCACAGATGCCAACAAAGACATGGATGGATAGAGCATAACATAAGTATCAAAACTCCCTTACTGATCATCCTCAAAAGAGGCACGGATCACTAGGAAACAAGCTGGACATATAGCATCATGAACTAAAATATCCAAGACTTTGTGAAAATCACCAAGTCTCTGAAATCAGCAATCTCAGGTACCTCTCTTCGCAAGCTTGCACAAGACAACACACACATCATAAAAATGTATGGGTGGCACCTCTGGAAAGAAGGCAAAATGCTTAACAATTCATCCCAAAGGGTCACAGGCATATCATGCACGAAATAAACATGGCAAAAATGACAAAAGTGCATGATGAACTAACGGATCTGCAATTTAACTCACGAAGCCTCTTTCTAACAGCATTTTGGGTATCAAGATGACCTCAAATGCAAAAGATGCAATGTAATGAAATGATGTACATGTCGAGACGAAGATTTTGATATATCATATGCCCAAAACGGAGCTACGGTTGCGGAGATACAAGCAGTCAAAGAAT
>NC_057807.1:37969951-37977472 GCF_018294505.1 Triticum aestivum
GGCCGGGGGCGGACACGTCCGTCGGTGGAGATCTGTTTTTTTTTTTAAACTAGGGTTTGAGACGAGGGGATCCGGGATTTGGAGGAGGGGGTCTATATATAGGCATAGAGGGAGCTAAGAGAGTCCAAATGAGGTGCGGTTTTCGCCCACACGATCGTGATCGAACGCTCTAGGACATGGAGTAGAGTTTTGTGGGTTTTGGGCCAAATGTGGGGGTTGTTGGGCTGCAACACACACGAGGCCTTTTCGGTCCCTCGGTTAACCGTTGGAGTAGCAAACGAAGTCCAAATGATACGAAACTTGACAGGCGGTCTACCGGTAGTAAACCAAGGCCGCTTGGCAAGTCTCGGACCAATCCGGAAATGTTTAATCCCCACACACGAAAGAAAGCTAGAAATGGCCACCGGAGGAGAACGAAGCGCCGGAATGCTAAACGGACAACGGGGAAAATGCTCGAATGCATGAGATGAACATGTATGCAAATGCAATGCACGAGATGACATGGCATGAGATGCATGAAAACGAAAACAACACATGGAGACAAAGACCCGAACCCGAGAAATAAATATAACTTGACACCGGAAACGGCAAGAGTTGGATACAAATATGGAAAGTATATCTGGGGCGTTACAACAAGTTACTGAGGCAAATATACCCTCTTAAAAGGTAGCATTGATGTTCATAAAGTACTCCCTCCGTCCCAAAATGCTTCTCTTGGATTTGTCTAGATACGGATGTATCAAGTCACATTTAGTATTAGATACATCCGTATCTAGACAAATCTAAGACAAGAAATTTGGGACAGAGGGAGTAGTTGAAAGTAATCTATAAGAAATCAGTGTCAACCTCTCGCATGTTTTGGTCAAAAATAGGAATTTAGAACCGTCATTTGGCACACTAAAATCACATGCAAGATCACCCAGAAAGTTGTACTACCAGTACTAGTACTGCGTGTTAGATGAAAAAACACGATCAAGATCGAGAAAAATATCATCAACAAGAGACATTACCTGGATTTGCTTAATGAGGGATCCCGGAGAGGGGGGCTTGGACAGGGCGATGGCTTTGAGCTTGTCTGTGGTAGTCTCGGCGGGGTGCTTGCGCTTCTTCGCACCATGAGCCTCGACGGTTTTGGCTAGAGCCATAGACATCACGTCGGCCGGTGCTCCGGCATCCATCCAAGAGAGGAAGCTGAGAGAGAAGACTGAAAGGAGGAATGAGATGAGGGAGAAGCGAAGAGAGTGAGGGTTTTCTTCAAGAGAGGAAGCTGAGAGAGAAGAGTGAAATGATGGTTGCTTCGTCCGTCCAACTTACTGCTGGAAAGGAGGTTGTTTTGTGATTTGACGGCTCATTGGGCATTAATGTGGCGGTTCGATCGGGGTAGTCTATCGTCACTCTACTATGGAGTAATTTAATGCATGGCTGGTGGACCCAGGTGCTGGCTGTCCCACACGTCGGCGAAAATGATTAATTTAGTGCATGGCTGGAGGAGGATCCGCACGGTAGAGCGTGTCCACTGTTTTTCATTCTAAAGAAAAAATTATTACAGAAAGCGTTTCCACTCTTACGACGGAGGAGTGCGAAACACGGCAGCCACTTGAACATACACAGTGCTCCTACTACTAGGCATGTGCAGTGGTTCATACGTCAGTAGTACTACACAATCTTGTTGCTAGTGTAGTAAGATATGACGATAACAAATGATGTTGTGCGCATGTCAACTACTCCTATATGTAACATAGTACCTATTTTTTGACTGTCCGGTCGAGAATGAACGGTGAGATCACTAGTAGAAAAACACCTAATAGTCCCGGTTCGTAAGGGCCTTTAGTCCCGGTTCATGAACCGGGACTAATGGGTCGTTACTAATACCTCCACCCATTAGTCCCGGTTCAAACACGAACCGGGACCAATGTGCCTACACGTGGCCTATGCGCTGAGCCCAGTCAGGGGGGCCTTTGGTCCCGGTTGGTGGCACCAACCGGGACCAAAAGGCATCCACATGTCAGCATTCCAGTGGCTGGGGTTTTTGTTTTTTTTTGAAAGGGGGGGGGTTGGGGGTTTTGGGGGGTTAATTTAGGTGTTTCATATATTGTGTTAGCTAGCTAATTAATAGAGAGAAGTGTCCTCTCTTATGTCCGTGCTTGGTCGACGCTACGTACTATATACATAAGTGATCAAGAGAACCATTGAGTACAGAAGTTCGTCATGCATACCGAGAGAAGTGATCAATCGACCTCTCCTTCTCGGAGAGATTGGTCGAACAACAAGTTTTCGTATCATGTATCCGACGCTACTGGCTACATACATGTACAATATGTAAGATCTCTTAATTACAATCCCTAGCAATTGAAATCAACTTCCACATGGTATTCTCCGGCTTTATTGATGATGTGGTCAAGAAAGAATCCCGCCAATTCCTATTGAATTGCTTTCATGTGATCTGGTTCTAGGAGTTCATTCTGCATCTGCCACATCTAATTTGAAGAAGGGGGTTAATTAATACATATATATGAATGAAACTCAACAGAAATGATGGTGTAATAAAATGAAATTGTGAATATTATTGCTTACGCACTTCATATTGTCTTTGAGAGTAGCCCCGCTTGTTTTTCAAAGTCGCATTGTGGATGAACTCGCACACGTAGTATCCACAGAAATCATTCCCTTGTTCCTACCACAAGCACTTTATGAGAAATAGAGGTCAATCAAACTGATAATGAAGCATTATAAATGGCATTGATGAAAGTATAGCTATAGAATCAACGGGAGATGCGCGCAACTAGCTAGCCAGTAGTACTTACCTTTGGGAATGTATATCATAGCTCCTTCGGCAGTCCCGGAGCTTCTGCGGTGAACTGTTTCCAAACCTTGCAAGACAAAGAAAATAATTATTATTACTTGAGATATCAGGAAAGGAACAAAAAGTTGCCGATATGGCGCGATAATGATTGATTGAACTTACTTGTTGAGCAATTCAGTCATGTCCGCATAGGTTTTGGGATCTTTCCGTCTCGAGTCTAAGACGGTTACTAGTCCCTGCTCAAGCTTAATCTCCAAAAGAACATAGTGGTGCCTGCGCACGCATGCATAACTCATCAATTACATTACTATAACCTTGCTCGAGTAATAAGGGAAACTGAATATGCACACGACAGTAACACTCACTTGCTGTTGTAAGGAAAGAGTATGGTATCTTTGTTTTGATTTTTGATCAACGATCATAGCAAGTTGTCGTCGGCCTCTTCGACGTCCTTTTCAACCAGAAATTCATCTACGATATTTGTGTTAATGAACCCAATATCATAAATTTCTTGTTTTTTGCACTCGACGATCTTCAATCTGCATAATATATTGAGGATAATTAATTATAAATACATGAAATGAAACAGCCGAGCTATATATAGAGACTTAATGACAGAAATAGTACTTACAGACAGTAGCAAAAGACCATTAGTTTATCGAGGGCCTTTTGATTGAAGAACGCGAAGAACTCATCAAATGGAATAGTCAACAGATCACTTGCAAGGAGGTCGTGCTCCTCTTTAATATTCAGATACAAAGCATTCGTCCCCCCAGACTCTCTACAGGTTTCCATGTACCAATTATGGAATCTTCGCATCATTGTTGTCAGAGATTTTTCATCTTTGACGAGAGGCTTCTCGTACTCGTATCTGTGTTCGTCCACCTCCAAGAAATCAGGAAGTTGATCGTCAGGCATGTAATCTGCAAGATTACCATAACTAGCCACCATCCCCGGAGCATTAGACACATTGAGCGGGGGGCACGATTGCTGTGCTTGTTCGCCGAGCTGGGCAATTTTTTCCCCTTTGCTCGTTCTTTTAACCTTTTATCACTGACAGTAGTTCCCGACCGCTGGGCTTGGAGATATGTCTGTTCAGTAATGCGCTCATAGTTGGTTCTCGCGGAGACTTTGTTGGTTTCCTCAGGGCATCAATAGTGCGCTCTGCTTTCACCGGATCTACCTTCTCCTCTGGAGGTGGATGTCTCTTTGCTTTCACCCCTTCAAAGAACTCCTTCACGTGGGGCCGCACAATCGTATCGTTTTCCTCCTCGGTCCTCTTGTACGGTAACTTCTCTAGAGGCTTGAGAGGTGGACCATATCTATATTGCCTCCCACCTCTGGTTGTGCTGCTAGACGCCGGAGCAGACAGAGCGGCTGCAGCGTCTGTCTTCTTTCGTGCTTGCTTACGAGGCGGAGGAGAAGGAGTACGACACGCCGGAGCAGCCAGGGCGGCGGCGGGTCTCTTCCGCCCTTGCTGGCGAGGCGGAGAAGGAGGAGGCTGCTGGCTGCTCGAGAGCGTCGGCGCAGGCGGATAAGGAGGCGGAGTGCTGCCACGTGCCGGAGAAGGAGGCGGAGTGCCGCCACACATGCCCTGATCGTCACTCGCCGGAGGAGGAGGTGGTGGAGGAGGCGGAGTGCCCTGACTCGCCGGAGGAGGAGGAGGCGGCGGAGGCGTCCAGTTTGGAAGGTTGATGAGCTCCTTCCTCCATAGGCATGGAGTCTTCAGAGCAGAACCCAGCCTAGTCTCCCCTTCACCGGTAGGGTGGTCAAGCAGGAGGTCCTCAAATCCCTCCGTTATTACATCCACCATCACCTTAGCATATCCTTCTGGAATCGGCCGGCAGTGATAAGTTGCTCCGGATCCAGTAGGATAAACAGAGCCAACAGCCGCCTTGACCTTCAAATTCATCCATCGCGCCATAATGTGGCAATGTTGAGACTCCGTGATAGCATCCACGGAATAGCTGGCAGGAGCTATCAAGACATGCTCCGGCTGAAGCAGCTCGGTGGAAGCCACGCTGCTTCTCCGCTGAGATGGCGGGGTTTCTTCGGGGGAAGCTTCGGCAGGTCGTTTGCTGCGATCTGCTGCTTCTCGTTCCTCTAGCCCCATTACCCTTTCGTGCAGCGCCTGCAGTTGGCCCTGCTCCAGTTTCTTCCTCCTCTCGTGGGTTTTTTAACCTCCTGCGTCCGGAAAACCAACCTTCCATGGAATGGAGCCTGGCGTGCCTCGTGTCCGTCCAGGGTGCTCAGGATTCCCGAGGGCCATTGTGAGCTCGTCCTTCTCCCTGTCTGGCATGAACGTCCCTTTCTGCGCTGCATTGAAATAGGGTCGAAGGTTCTTGACTGGTAATTCCAGTTGCTTGTCCGTCCAACGACACATCCCTGATACAGGGTCCAAGGTTCCGCCAGCCCCGAAGAACCAAGTCCGGCAATGGTCTGGCCATCTCATTGTCTCTGGTTCGATCCCTTTTTCAAGCAGATCATTCTCCTCCTTGGACCACTTAGGTCGGGCTTTGAGGTAGCCACCTGACCCCGTGCGATGGTGAAGCTTCTTCTTCACAGCATTTTCCTTGTTCGTCGCCGACATCTTCTTACTCTTTTCTGATGTCTTGTGGGCCACAAATGTGGGCCAGTGATCTTTGATCTTCTCATATTTGCCGATGAATTCTGGTGTCTTTTTTTCCGACAAAATGGTTCAACTCTTTCCTCCACCTCCTGAATAGGGTTTCCATCTTCTTAAGAGCACAAGACTTGATTAATTGCTCTTTAACTGGCTTCTCCGGGTCCTCCTCTGGCGGTAGGGTGAAATTTGCCTTCAGCTGAGTCCAAAGATCTTCTTTCTGCATATCATTGACATAAGACACCTCAGGGTCGTCCTTAGGCTTATACCATTGCTGGATGCTGATCGGGATCTTGTCCCTAACAAGAACCCCGCACTGAGCAGAAAATGCGTTTTTTGACCGGATGGGTTCAATCGGTTCACCGTCAGGCGCGATTTCTATGATCTCAAACCTTTCATCCGAGCTCAACTTTTTCTTCGGGCCTCGTCTCCTTACCGAAGTTGTGCTCGATCCGGAGGGCTAGAAATTAAAAGTAAGAAATACGAGAGTAATTAATATGTGTACATATACCAAAACAATGAATGCATCAATTAACTAGTCAGCACGGGCTTAACTAATATATATATACCTGGCCGGACTCGGTTTGGTCACCGGAGCAGTCAGCACAGTCTCCTTCTTGTACCTCCATTGGGTCATTACCGGAGCCATCATGAACATAGCCCTCTTCTTGTACCGGCATTAATGGGTCGGAGCCATCATGAACATGGCCCTCTTCTTCACCCAGTCCTTCCTGACCAACGACGTCGTTGAAAAATGACGCAATGACATTAGTTCCTTCTGCGATTATCTCCCCCAACATCGCTTCTGTTGCTTCGTCTCGGTAGTGCTCCATAGTTTCTGCAAATATTTACAACATGTCAATTACTATTCAAACATGGTACAGATGGATATATATTAGTGGCAAACGTAGAACTAGCTAGCTAATCACAATAAGGAATCATGTTAGTGGCCTCGACGCTGCTTCTCTAGGGTTTGGGATCGCCTCGACACAATGCTTCAAGGGTTTGGGGTGGCCTCGACGACAACACTCTTTTAACTTGGTAAATTTCGGTGGCCTCGAGAGTTTTGGTCGAGCGAGAGGGCCGAGGGGGGTGCTGCCGTTGTATAGGGTTATCACGGTCGAGAGGGGGTATATATATCGACCGCTCCTCATGTTGAAGTTATCTCGAGGGGGCAGCGAGGGCGAAGGCGAGCAGCCTGACGGCGACAGACCCGATAAAACATAAGAAAACGAAGAAGAAATAAAAAGAGCAGAAGAAGAAAGGAATATAGGCGAAGATCGAAGAAAAAAAGAAGAAAAAAAGAGGAGAAGAAGAAAGGAATAGAGGAGAAGAAGAAAAAATAGATTTTTTCTATTTTTTTCCTTCTCCTCTATTCCTTTCTTCTTCTTCTCTTCCTTTTCTTATTTTTTGTTCTTCTTATTTATTTCTCCTCTATTCCTTTCTTTCTTCTTCTTCTCTTCTTTTTCTTCTTCGCCCTCGAGAAAGGAAAATAATTAAGGAAAAGGAAGAAAAGAGGAAGAAGGAAGAAGGGAGAAGAAGAAGAAGAAAGGAATAGAGGACAAGAAGAAAAAATAGAATTTTTTTGTCTATTTTTTCTTCTTCTCCTCTATTCCTTTCTTCTTCTCCTCTTCTTTTTCTTCTTTTTTCTTCTTCTTATTTCCTTCTCCTCTTCTTTTCCTCTCCTCTTCTTCTCCTTTTCTTCCTCTTCTTATTTTCCTTTTTCCTCTCATTCTTTTTCTTCTTATTCTTCCTTCTTCCTTCTTCCTCTTTTCTTCCTTTTCCTTATTTTACTTTTTCCTCTACACTAACCTAATTAAAATGCACTAACCTAAAATCGATATCTACTAACAACCTAAATAAAAAATTAATACATATATGAAAAAACATATATAAACAAAAAAATGCTATGAACATTATATTCATACATACATAGCCACATCCATTCATCATATAGCTACCACATACATATATACATTAATTATATATATGAAAAAAATGCAATGAACAAAAAAATACACATGTATGTATGAAAAAAAAGCACTGAACACAAAGCCTCGACGGCGGCGGCTCACAATGGGGGCGGCCGGCGAGG
>NC_057807.1:37977733-37978615 GCF_018294505.1 Triticum aestivum
AGCGGACAGCGTCGATCTGGGCGGCCTGGAGGCGTCGATGAGCTCAGCGTCGTCGGGCGGGCTGGGGGCAACTAGCGATGTGTTCGTCAAATTTTCCTAAGTGATGTATATATAGCAAGAGTATTGGTCCCAGTTCGTGAGTCCAACCAGGACTAATGCCCCCTTTAGTCCCGGTTGGTACCACCAACCGGGACCAAAGGCCTCTTTTCAGCAGCCCAAAGGGCGGGAAGCGGCGGCCTTTGGTCCCGGTTGGTGGCAACAACCGGGACTAAAGGGTGGGGCATTAGTCCCGGTTGGTGCCACCAACCGGGACCAAAGGACCCTGTGCTGCCCGCGTCGGGGCCAAAGTTTAGTCCCACCTCGCTAGTTGAGAGGGGCGCGCAGTGGTTTATAAGCCCCACTGCCGCACCCCTCTCGAGCTCCTCTCCACCGTAGGCTTGCGAGCCTATTTGCTACTGCTTTGCCTAATGGGCCTTCTGGGCCTACTGCGGGCCTGAATCCTGGCCCATGGTAGGATTTCTAGTCGTATTCAGGCCGTGGGGGCCCCGTAGGAGGCAATTTTTTTGTTTTCTTTCTTGCTTTATTTATTTTATTTTGTTTCTACTTACAACAAAATACTTATTGTTGCTATTTTAATTATTTTCCAGTTTTTTCTTTTGTTTTCTACATTATTTATTTTCTTTTGTTTTTTGCTTTATTTTTAAATTCTTTTTGCTTTTAGTTTCGGAAAAATTATAAACTTTCTGTTAGTGCCATTAGTTTTCAAATTTGAAAACACTTTTTTTCTTACTTTATTTATTTTATTTTGTTTGTACTTACAACAAAATACTTATTGTTGCTATTTTTAATTGTTTTTTTGTTTTGTTTTCTGCATTATTTATT
>NC_057807.1:38300825-38307883 GCF_018294505.1 Triticum aestivum
GACGGCCGGAGCCGCCGTGGTCCGAGCCGGTGCGCCCAACGCCCGCCTCCGCCTCGCCGGCCCCGTGCTCTGGCGAGCTCGCCCCCGAGTCCCTCCATCGCCGTCCCCGCGCCTTCTCCGGCCAGATCCGGCCGGGAACGGGTGCCCCGCGGCCGGATCCGCCTCCTCTCGGCATCCCCGACATCTCCGGCCTCCTCCAAGCCGTCTCCGGCGAGATCCACGCCGCCTCGGCATCCCTGCCCGCAGGTTGACTTTTCCCCCCGAAATCCACTAAGTCCCAGATTTTTGCAATAATCATGCCATGTTCGTCATGTTATATCTCTGCATCCGTAACTCAGTTTCGTGCGTGTAATATGTCAAATTGTTCGCCTCGACGAGTACATCATTTCATTCCATTGCATCATATTCATTTGAGCTCATCTTGATGCCTGAATCATCGTTGTAAGAGTGCTTCATAATGTTTTCTGCTGTCTGTTATCAGAACGAGCTCTTTTGTCATTTTTGCCATGATTGATGTGTGCATCCTATAAGGTTGATGTCTTCATCTGTTTTGATCTATGATATGTCTTCTTTACAGTGGTATTTGCCATGTATTTTTGTGATCAATGTGGTGACTAGCACAAGCATGCAAACTAGGCATCATGATGTTGCTGATTTTAGTTCCTGTTCTGCTGTTATTTGCATGCCATGTAAACTTGATGCTACAGAGAGATCCATGCATATTTTGAGATACTTCAGTAAGGGTGTTTCGAACATGTGGTTTTTGTATATCCATTCATGCCCTTTGTTGCAATTATGGAGTAGTCTAGCATGTCATTTTCGTGCTCTACTTTTGCTTCAAAATGTTTCCTGGCAGATTGTTTACGTGTTATTCAGTTTGGCCAAGCTTGTTGTAGTTGATCCTTGCATGCTATGGACTTGTTCTTGACTTGGTTTGTTTCAAAAACATGTCTTCTTGATGATGCTATGCTTATCTTGTCATGAAATGACTTGTGGTGTATCGAGCTTGTTAAGTAGTGTTCATGATGTTGCTGTTTTGCTAGCCTGAATCTGTTATTTCGTGATGCTATATAAACATGTTGCTACTAATCATTCTATGCATAATCTGGAGATGTTCTATAAAAATGTTTTAATCTACATGTCATCCTCTATCCATCCATGCCCCTAGTTGTATTTATAGCTTGCTGTAGCTTGTTCATATCTTGCTCCAAAGTTGCTTCATAATGTTGCTGTCAGCCTGTTTACATTAAGTTCACTTGTTCCCATATGTTTTGCTAGTGTTCCATGCGTCCTATGACCTTGCTATTGCCATGCTTAGATTCACAACTATGCCTTCTTACTGTTGGGTGCCTTGCCATGCCATGTTTTGCTCTGTAGTGAGTTGCACAAGCTCATCTACATGCCTTCATAATTATGTTCCTGCCATGTTTGAATCCGTAATATAACTTGCTATGTTTACGTGGGTGCCATCATATTTTCTGATCCTTTTTGGCTTATGGTCAGTAAGGAACTTTTGATTTATGCATTTAATAGATTCATGCCATGCCTTTTTTTGCCATGATAAGTTCCTGTAACATGTTGTTTGATAGCTCTAAACATTGCATCGTGATGTTATTTTCTGCAAAGTCTGAAATTATTATAACTTGCAATCTTACCGTGTGTGTTTGAGCATGTTCTAGTGATTTCTGGAGTTAGCTCAGTGTTCATGTTTTGTAATGCTTTACCTGTACATCATGCCCATGTCTTTTTTTTCATGTTGAGATGTTGTAGCATGTTGTTTTGATGCTTGCAATATGCCTAGTTGCTGTTTTGGACAGATTGTTACTATAACTTGTATAGAGTGTGTGTGTTGAACCGTTGCTCTGTTTTGAGTGTGCTCTATATGAAATTTGCTTAGAATTGCATGTAGTTTCATATTATCATGTTGCATACTTGTTTTGAGGTGTTTCCTTGATGTTTGGGTGCATTTTGCATCAATGCCATGTTTTACTTGTTTTGCTCATATCTTCTAGGTCGTAGCTCCGAACTAAATGAACTTTATATGTAACTTGACTAGAATCTCGTGTAGATCATCGTTGTGCATCTTAACTTGATGCTTAACTACTTGAACATAATGTTTATTCAGATCTGGACCAATTTCGAAATATGCGTATGAGGACTTACCGGAATTGTTATATAGTGTTCCCGGCCTCATTTAAACTTGCCTTGATGTGTTGCTCTTGTTTGCATCATCTCTTGCCATGAGTAGCCTCAGCTAGGTTGGTCATGCATCATGCTTGTTGTGCATCATGCCTTGTTCATGTGTGGTGTGTTTACCATGTTGTGTGCCTCTTTTCGATAGTTCCTGTTTCGTTGCGATCGTGAGGATTCATTCGTCTTCGGTTGGTTCGGCTTCATCCGTTTGTCTTCTTCATGGACTCGTTCTTCTTCCTTACGGGATTTCAGGCAAGATGACCGCTACCCTGGATCTCACTACTATCATTGCTATGCTAGTTGCTTCGTTCTATCGCTTTGCTGCGTCACCTATCTTTTGCTCATCAAGCCATCCCAAATTGCCATGAACCTCTAACCTTTGACACCTTTCCTACGCAAACCGTTATTTGGCTATGTTACCGCTTTTGCTCAGCCCCTCTTATAGCGTTGCTAGTTGCAGGTGAAGTTGAAGATTTCTTCATGGCGGATAGGATTTTGGTTGGGATATCACAATATCTCTTGTATTATTAATGTATCTATATACTTGGTAAAGGGTGGAAGGCTCGGCCTTTTGCCTAGTGTTTTGTTCCACTCCTGCCGCCCTAGTTTCCGTCATACCGGTGTTATGTTCCCGGATTTTGCGTTCCTTACGCGGTCGGGTGATTTATGGGACCCCCTTGACAGTTCGCTTTGAATAAAACTCCTCCAGCAAGGCCCAACCTTGGTTTTACCATTTGCCTCACCACCACCTACCCCTTTCCCTTGGGTCGGCCAACCCGAGGGTCATCTTTATTTTATCCCCCCCCCGGGCCAGTGCTCGTTGTGAGTGTTGGTCCAAACTGTCGACCGCCGGTGGCCACCAGGGGCAACTCTGGGCTGGCCTACTGGAAGTCTAGACAATCCGGTGTGCCCTGAGAACGAGATATGTGCACCTCCTATCGGGATTTGTCGGCACAGCGGGAGGCTTTGCTGGTCTTATTTTACCATTGTCGAAATGTCTTGTAAACCGGGATTCCGAGTCTGATCGGGTCTTCCTGGGAGAAGGTCTAGTCCTTCGTTGATCGCGAGAGCTTGTCATGGGCTAAGTTGGGACACCCCTGCAGGGTATAATCTTTCGAAAGCCGTGCCTGCGGTTATAGGCAGATGGGAATTTGTTAATGTTTGGTTGTAGATAACTTGACACCAGATCCGAATTAAAACGCATCAACCACGTGTGTAGCCGTGATGGTCTCTTCTCGGAGGATTCCGGGAAGTGAACACGGTTTCTGGGTTATGTTTGACGTAAGTAGGAGTACATGATCACTTCTTGATCATTGCTAGTTTCATGACCGTTCTGCTTGCTCTCTTCTCGCTCTTATTTGCCTATGTTAGCCACCATATATGCTTAGTCGCTGCTGCAGCCTCACCACTTTACCGATTCCTTCCCCTTTTAAGCTTTGCTAGTCTTGATACCCATGGTAATGGGATTGCTGAGTCCTCGTGGCTCACAGATTACTACAACAACAGTTGTAGGTACAGGTTTTGCGATGATCATGACGCGAGAGCGATGCTTGCTTGCGTTGAGTTCTTCTTCTGCTTCTTCGATTAGGGGATAGGTTCCAGGTCGGCAGCCTGGGCTAGCAGAGTGGATGTCATTTGAGTTTCTGTCTGTGATTCATCCGTAGTCGGATGATGCTCTGATGTATTATGATGTTGTATTCATGTGGCATTGTATGTCTCTTGTATGTATCCCCATCTATTATGTAATGTTGATGTAATGATATCCACCTTGCAAAAGCGTTTCAATATGCGGGTTTATCCTTGGTGGGACCTTCGAGTTCCTTTTGGATAGGGTCGCATATTGGGCGTGACAAGTTGGTATCAGAGCCTCGACCGACCCTAGGAGCCCCCTTGTTTGATCGTGTAGTTTGGCCGTTGGTGAGTCTAGAAGAAACTGTTTTTGGAGTTTAGTTATATCGGAGAGTAGGAATTCTTTTTACTCCTCAGCCCCTTCGTCGCTCTGGTCAGGAATCTTGACGTAGATGTTTGGAATTACTTCTCTTCCCCTTCAAATTTTTCTTTAGGATCACGCAGTGGGTTTTCCGATCGTTGGTTCTCAGCTCTTTTCATCCGGTGCATTTCTCGTCAAGTTGACTCGACTCTCTTCATCTTTGCAAGTTCAATCCTCAGTTGTTTTCTTTTCCCACCCGCCCTCCCTGTTTTTCTTCTTGGAACCGGAGTCCGTAATCGAGTATCCATCCTACTCGTGCGAAGTCTTTGCCTTTTTCCTCAATGATTTCAACCGGGGTTTTTCTCTTCAAGATATTCATCGGTTCCCCCTTCCATGTTGCCTTTGTTTTTGCCGCCCTCCCACCATCTTCTTCCCAGAGCCTTAGTCTCTTTCGAGCATCAATTTCATTCGTGTGGAGCCTCTTCAGTCTTTCATAAATTATTTCAACCGGTGAATTCTCGTCTCGTTCATCATTCTTCATCTCTTTTTCTTTTCCGGTGGACTCAATTCTAATTTTTGGTAGTGATTATATTCTTTCCCTCAGCTCAAGTGTTTTCCCTGCTCGTTCGCCTCTCGCCAGTTTATCCTTCCGGAGTGTTCAAGACATCTCAGGAGATTCGTCAGTGTTCCAATTAATTCAAGGTTGTCATCTCATTCAAATATTTCAATTGCTCCGGTGCATCATCTATCTGTTCGACATCCATTTCCAACGATGTTATCTCTTCAGTGGGCCCTAACCCACAGGTCTTTTCCCAGGATCTTACCTGACTCTTCTAATTCACGCGGAGTATTCTCAAATCCTTTCCGAAGTTTGACGTAAGAATGGATCCCATCAGTCAGATGCCTTTCCAAGATCGTTTTCAAATTCTTTTCATTGTTGGCTCAACCTCTTTGCTTTTCATTCTCCCGGAGTATCTCAGTATTTTGCTGCTGTTTCTCGTCGTCATTTGAAGACCGAAGGAGAGTTTTTCCTCTAAATTTTGTCCGTTCTCTCGGAGATTCGTGGTTCTAGCTTCATGTTATCCTCTCGATTTATTCCATTTGTCAGATAATTCTTTTCATCCATCCGGATTATGTCAGAAGTTGTTCTCCCGTTTCTTTTCACCAGAGGCCATCATTCCAGCTATCGTTCTATATTTATCCCGGTGCTTCGTTCAAGTGTTCTTTAATCAGCTCGTCATCTCTTCGTTCTTGTGCATCTAAATCCCCTCGAGCATATTGGTTCTTCTAATTCTTCCCGGTGATTCAGTCTCTTTCATCAGTCATTTTCGAATTCTTACGGTGGTTCGTTCAAGATTCTTTTCTTCGATTATCATTTTAACCCATTCCTTTCTTTCAATCCTACCGGTGGTTCATGAAGACCTTTCTCAAGTTTTGCGCCATATTCTTCTCAATCCTTTTTCAAGAAGAATAAGTAATATGCAAAATCCATGTCATCAATTTATTTTGATGAAGGATAAGCATACAATAAATCTTATTCTTATTTCATCCAAGTGATTAATCTTTTCCATCATTGTTTGTTCTTGATGAATAAATTCTAGTTTCAAGTGTCTTCATCTTTTCTTTTCCGGAGTTCAATTTTCCTCGACTATTTTGTCGGAACCTTCATCTAAATCATCGCAACGCTCATCTTATTCGTTCGTTCTTCATTTTATCTTGTCATTCTTTTGTCACCGGAGTTCTTCATGATGGATCTTCATGATTTAATTCATTCCTCAAGTGTTCATCAAGATTTTGTTGGTGGTGTTCAAGTGTCCTTTTCTTCTTGCCTCTTGAAGTGCAATTAATTCTCCGTATTCTTGTGAAGTGGAGCTTTGCAGTTCTTCGTTCTTCTCAGATATTCAACTCCGTTCAATCCTTCCTTCTAAGTTCTTTTCATTCAATTCTTTCAACTCTTCCGGAGATTTTGTGTCATGCCTTCATCAAGTATCATTCCATCCTCTCTAGTTCATGTGCTATTCTTTCCATTTTCAACCGGAGTGCTGCCTAAATCCTTTTTGGTCTTATTCGTTTCTTATCTCGTTCTAACCAGAGTTGTTTCATACTCCATCTGATTCCGTGAGTTTTCGATTCTCGTCATTCTCGTTGTTCCTCTCTTCTTCTCGAGTGCTCTCGATTCTTTGCTTCTTCTCTTGAGTTATTGCTTCACCTCCTCCTTTTTCCCTGCCGTCTCGGTCCTAAGATCTCGGGACGAGATCTCTTGTTAGTGGAGGAGTGTTGTAACGCCCCAGTTCCGATGCGCCAGGTGTCTGCTAGTTATTCACCGTCGTTGCCATGTCATTTGCTTGCGTGTTGCATTTTATCATGTCATCATGTGCATTTCATTTTGCATACGTGTTCATTTCATGCATCCGAGCCTTTTCCCCGTTGTCCGTTTCGCGATCCGGCACTCCTATGCCCTACGGCGTTCCCCTTTTGTCTCTCGTTGTGAGTGGGTGTTAAACGTTCTCGGAATGGACCGAGGTTTGCCAAGAGGCCTTGGTATAGCACCGGTAGACTGCCTGTCAAGTTTTGTGCCATTTGGAGCTCGTTTGGTACTCCAACGGTTAACCGAGTAACCATAAAGCCCCTCTCTCTTTGCAGCCCAACACCCCTTCCAAAGTGGCCCAAAACCCACCTAACTCCCCTCCATGCTCTCGGTCGTTCGATCATGATCGTGTGGGCGAAAACCGCTCCTCATTTGGACTCTCCTAGCTCCCTCTACCTATAAAACTAGCCCCTCCCCCGAAATTCGCGGATGAATCCCCCCGAAACCCTAGTTTTTCTCCTCTGCGCCGCGCCGGACATGTCCGTCCCCGGCCGGACATTTCCAGCCGCCGCCCCGACCAATCCCGTCGCGCCACCTGGCCTCCCGCGTCCTCCCCGCCGGCTCCCC
>NC_057807.1:38308394-38315491 GCF_018294505.1 Triticum aestivum
CCGGAGCCGCCGTGGTCCGCGCCGGTGCGCCCAGCGCCCGCCTCCGCCTCGCCGGCCCCGTGCTCCGGCGAGCTCGCCCCCGAGTCCCTCCATCGCCGTCCCCGCGCCTTCTCCGGCCAGATCCAGCCGGGAACGGGTGCCCCGCGGCCGGATCCGCCTCCTCCCGGCATCCCCGACATCTCCGACCTCCTCCAAGCCGTCTCCGGCGAGATCCGTGCCGCCTCGGCATCCGTGCCCGCAGATTGACTTTTCCCCCCCGAAATCCACTAAGTCCCAGATTTTTGCAATAATCATGCCATGTTCGTCATGTTATATCTCTGCATCCGTAGCTCCGTTTCGTGCGTGTGATATGTCAAATTGTTCGCCTCGACGAGTACATCATTTCATTCCATTGCATCATATTCATTTGAGGTCATCTTGATGCCTGAATCATTGTTGTAAGAGTGCTTCATAATGTTTTCTGCTGTCTGTTATCGGAACGAGCTCTTTTGTCATTTTTGCCATGATTGATGTGTGCATCCTATGAGGTTGATGTCTTCATGTGTTTTGATCTATGATATGTCTTCTTTACAGTGGTGTTTGCCATGTATTTTTGTGATCAATGTGGTGACTAGCACAAGCATGCAAACTAGCCATCATGATGTTGCTGATTTTAGTTCCTGTTTTGCTGTTATTTGCATGCCATGTAAACTTGATGCTACAGAGAGATCCATGCATATTTTGAGATACTTCAGTAAGGGTGTTTTGAACATGTGGTTTTTGTCTATCCATTCATGCCCTTTGTTGCAATTATGGAGTAGTCTAGCATGTCATTTTCGTGCTCTACTTTTGCTTCAAAATGTTTCCTGGCAGATTGTTTACGTGTTATTCAATTTGGCCAAGGTTGTTGTAGTTGATCCTTGCATTCTATGGACTTGTTCTTGACTTGGTTTGTTTCACAAACATGTCTTGTTAATGATGCTATGCTTCTCTTGTCATGAAATGACTTGTGGTGAGTGTATCGAGCTTGTTAAGTAGTGTTCATGATGTTGCTGTTTTGCTAGCCTGAATCTGTTATTTCGTGATGCTATATAAACATGTTACTACAAATCATTCTATGCATAATCTGGAGATGTTCTATAAACATGTTTTAATCTACATGTCATCCTCTATCCATCCATGCCTCTATTTGTATTTATAGTTTGCTGTAGCTTGTTCATATCTTGCTCCAAAGTTGCTTCATAATGTTGTTGTCAGCCTGTTTACATTAAGTTCACTTGTTCCCATATGTTTTGCTAGTGTTCCATGAATCCTATGACCTTGCTATTGCCATGCTTAGATTCACAAATATGTCTTTTTACTGTTGGGTGCCTTGCCATGCCATGTTTTGCTCTGTAGTGAGTTGCACAAGCTCATCTACATGCCTTCATAATTATGTTCCTGCCATGTTTGAATCTGTAATATAACTTGCTATGTTTACGTGGGTGCCATCATATTTTCTGATCCTTTTTGGCTTATGGTCAGTAAGGGACTTTTGATCTATGCATTTAGTAGATTCATGCCATGCCTTTGTTTGCTATGATAAGTTCCTGTAACATGTTGTTTGATAGCTCTAAACATTGCATCGTGATGTTATTTTCTGCAGAGTCTGAAATTGTTATAACTTGCAATCTTACCGTGTGTGTTTGAGCATGTTCTAGTGATTTCTGGAGTTAGCTCAGTGTTCATGTTTTGTAATGATTTACCTGTACATCATGCCCATGTCTTTTGTTTTCATGTTGAGATGTTGTAGCATGTTGTTTTGATGCTTGCAATATGCCTAGTTGCTGTTTTGGACAGATTGTTGCTATAACTTGTATAGAGTGTGTGTGTTGAACCATTGCTCTGTTTTGAGTGTGCTCTATATGAAACTTGCTTAGAATTGCATGTAGTTTCATATTATCATGTTGCATCCTTGTTTTGAGGTGTTTTCTTGATGTTTGGGTGCATTTTGCATCAATGCCATGTTTTACTTGTTTTGCTCATATCTTCTAGGCCGTAGCTCCGAACTAAATAAACTTTATATGTAACTTGACTAGAATCTCGTGTAGATCATCGTTGTGCATCTTAACATGATGCTTAACTACTTGAACATAATGTTTATTCAGATCTGGACCAATTTCGAAATATGCGTATGAGGACTTACCGGAATTGTTATATGGTGTTCCCGGCCTCATTTAAACTTGCCTTGATGTGTTGCTCTTGTTTGCATCATCTCTTGCCATGAGTAGTCTCAGCTAGGTTGGTCATGCATCATGCTTGTTGTGCATCATGCCTTGTTCATGTGTGGTGTGTTTACCATGTTGTGTGCCTCTTTTCGATAGTTTCTGTTTCGTTGCGATCGTGAGGATTCGTTCGTCTTCGGTTGGTTCGGCTTCATCCGTTCGTCTTCTTCATGGACTCGTTCTTCTTCCTTACGGGATTTCAGGCAAGATGACCGCTACCCTAGATCTCACTACTATTATTGATATGCTAGTTGCTTCGTTCTATCGCGTTGCTGCGTTACCTATCTTTTGCTCATCAAGCCATCCCAAATTGCCATGAACCTCTAACCTTTGACACCTTTCCTACGCAAACCGTTGTTTGGCTATGTTACCGCTTTTGCTCAGCCCCTCTTATAGCGTTGCTAGTTGCAGGTGAAGTTGAAGATTTCTCCATGGCGGATAGGATTTTGGTTGGGATATCACAATATCTCTTATATTATTAATGCATCTATATACTTGGTAAAGGGTGGAAGGCTCGGCCTTTTGCCTAGTGTTTTGTTCCACTCTTGCCGCCCTAGTTTCCGTCATACCGGTGTTATGTTCCCGGATTTTGCGTTCCTTACGCGGTTGGGTGATTTATGGGACCCCCTTGACAGTTCGCTTTGAATAAAACTCCTCCAGCAAGGCCCAACCTTGGGTTTACCATTTGCCTCACCACCACCTACCCCTTTCCCTTGGGTCGGCCAACCCGAGGGTCATCTTTATTTTATCCCCCCCGGGCCAGTGCTCGTTGTGAGTGTTGGTCCAAACTGTCGACCGTCGGTGGCCACCAGGGGCAACTCTGGGCTGGCCTACCGGAAGTCTGGACAATCCGGTGTGCCCTGAGAATGAGATATGTGCAGCTCCTATCGGGATTTGTCGGCACAGCGGGAGGCTTTGCTGGTCTTGTTTTACCATTGTCGAAATGTCTTGTAAACCGGGATTCCGAGTCTGATCGGGTCTTCCTGGGAGAAGGTCTATTCCTTCGTTGATCGCAAGAGCTTGTCATGGGCTAAGTTGGGACACCCCTGCAGGGTATAATCTTTCGAAAGCCGTGCATGCGGTTATAGGCAGATGGGAATTTGTTAATGTTTGGTTGTAGAAAACTTGACACCAGATCCGAATTAAAACGCATCAACCGCGTGTGTAGCCGTGATGGTCTCTTCTCGGCGGAGTCCGGGAAGTGAACACGGTTTTTGGGTTATGTTTGACTTAAGTAGGAGTTCCGGATCACTTCTTGATCATTGCTAGTTTCACGACCGTTCTGCTTGCTCTCTTCTCGCTCTTATTTGCGTATGTTAGCCACCATATATGCTTAGTCGCTGCTGCAGCCTCACCACTTTACCCCTTCCTTTCCCTTTTAAGCTTTGCTAGTCTTGATACCCATGGTAATGGGATTGCTGAGTCCTCGTGGCTCACAGATTACTACAACAACAGCTGCAGGTACAGGTTTTGCGATGATCATGACGCGAGAGCGATGCTTGCTTGCGTTGAGTTCTTCTTCTGCTTCTTCGATCAGGGGATAGGTTCCAGGTCGGCAGCCTAGGCTAGCAGGGTGGATGTCGTTTGAGTTTCTGTCTGTGATTCATCCGTAGTCGGATGATGCTCTGATGTATTGTGATGTTGTATTCATGTGGCATTGTATGTCTCTTGTATGTATCCCCATCTATTATGTAATGTTGATGTAATGATATCCACCTTGCAAAAGCGTTTCAATATGCGGGTCTATCCTTGGTGGGACCTTCGAGTTCCTTTTGGATAGGGTCACATATTGGGCGTGACAAGTTGGTATCAGAGCCTCGACCGACCCTAGGAGCCCCCTTGTTTGATCGTGTAGTTTGGCCGTTGTTGAGTCTAGAAGAAACTGTTTTCGGAGTTTAGTTATATCGGAGAGTAGAAATTCTTTTTACTCCTCAGCCCCTTCGTCGCTCTGGTCAGGAATCTTGACGTAGATGTTTTGAATTACTTCTCTTCCCCTTCAAATTTTTCTTTAGGATCACGCAGTGGGTTTTCCGATCGTTGGTTCTTAGCTCTTTTCATCCGGTGCATTTCTCGTCAAGTTGACTCGACTCTCTTCATCTTGCAAGTTCAATCCTTAGTTGTTTTCTTTTCCCACCCGCCCTCCCTGCTTTTCTTCTTGGAACCGGAGTCCGTAATCGAGTATCCATCCTACTCGTGCGAAGTCTTTGCCTTCTTTCCTCAATGATTTCAACCGGGTTTTTCTCTTCAAGATATTCATCGGTTCCCCCTTCCATGTTGCCTTTGTTTTTGCCGCCCTCCCACCCTATTCTTCCCGGAGCCTTAGTCTCTTCCGAGCATCAATTTCATTCGTGTGGAGCCTCTTCAGTCTTTCATAAATTATTTCAACCGGTGAATTCTCGTCTCGTTCGTCATTCTTCATCTGCTTTTCTTTTCCGGTGGACTCAATTCTAATTTTTGGTAGTGATTTTATTCTTTCCCTCAGCTCAAGTGTTTTCCCTGCTCGTTCGCCTCTCGCCAGTTTATCCTTCCGGAGTGTTCAAGACATCTCAGGAGATTCGTCAGTGTTCCAATTAATTCGAGGTTGTCACCTCATTCAAATATTTCAATTGCTCCGGTGCATCATCTATCTGTTCGACATCCATTTCCAACGGTGTTATCTCTTCAGTGGGCCCTAACCCACAGGTCTTTTCCCAGGATCTTACCTGACTCTTCTAATTCACCCGGAGTATTCTCAAATCCTTTCCGAAGTTTGACGTAAGAATGGATCCCATCAGTCAGATGCCTTTCCAAGATCGTTTTCAAATTCTTTTCATTGTTGGCTCAACCTCTTTGCTTTTCACTCTCCCGGAGTATCTCAGTATTTTGGTGCTGTTTCTCGTCGTCATTTGAAGACTGAAGGAGAGTTTTTCCTCTCAATTTTGTCCGTTCTCTCGGAGATTCGTGGTTCTAGCTTCATGTTATCCTCTCGATTTATTCCATTTGTCAGATAATTCTTTTCATCCATCCGGAGTATGTCAGAAGTTGTTCTCCCGTTTCTTTTCACCGGAGGCCATCATTCCAGCTATCGTTCTATATTTATCCCCGTGCTTCGTTCAAGTGTTCTTTAATCAGCTCATCATCTCTTCGTTCTTGTGCATCTAAATCCCCTCGAGCATATTGGTTCTTCTAATTCTTCCCGGTGATTCAGTCTCTTTCATCAGTCATTTTCGAATTCTTACGGTGGTTCGTTCAAGATTCTTTTCTTCGGTTATCATTTTAACCCATTCCTTTCTTTCAATCCTACCGGTGGTTCATGAAGACCTTTCTCAAGTTTTGCGCCATATTCTTCTCAATCCTTTTTCAAGAAGAATAAGTAATATGCAAAATCCATGTCATCAATTTATTTTGATGAAGGATAAGCATACAATAAATCTTATTCTTATTTCATCCAAGTGATTAATCTTTTCCATCATTGTTTGTTCTTGATGAATAAATTCTAGTTTCAAGTGTCTTCATCTTTTCTTTTCCGGAGTTCAATTTTCCTCGACTATTTTGTCGGAACCTTCATCTAAATCATCGCAACGCTCATCTTATTCGTTCGTTCTTCATTTTATCTTGTCATTCTTTTGTCACCGGAGTTCTTCATGATGGATCTTCATGATTTAATTCATTCCTCAAGTGTTCATCAAGATTTTGTTGGTGGAGTTCAATTGTCCTTTTCTTCTCGCCTCTTGAAGTGCAATTAATTCTCCGTATTCTTGTGAAGTGGAGCTTTGCAGTTCTTCGTTCTTCTCAGATATTCAACTCCGTTCAATCCTTCCTTCTAAGTTCTTTTCATTCAATTCTTTCAACTCTTCCGGAGATTTTGTGTCATGCCTTCATCAAGTATCATTCCATCCTCTCTAGTTCATGTGCTATTCTTTCCATTTTCAACCGGAGTGCTGCCTAAATCCTTTTTGATCTTATTCGTTTCTTATCTCGTTCTAACCAGAGTTGTTTCATACTCCATCTGATTCCGTGAGTTTTCGATTCTCGTCATTCTCGTTGTTCCTCTCTTCTTCTCGAGTGCTCTCGATTCTTTGCTTCTTCTCTTGAGTTATTGCTTCACCTCCTCCTTTTTCCCTTCCGTCTCGGTCCTAAGATCTCGGGACGAGATCTCTTGTTAGTGGAGGAGTGTTGTAACGCCCCAGTTCCGATGCGCCAGGTGTCTGCTAGTTATTCACCGTCGTTGCCATATCATTTGCTTGCGTGTTGCATTTTATCATGTCATCATGTGCATTTCATTTTGCATACGTGTTCATTTCATGCATCCGAGCCTTTTCCCCGTTGTCCGTTTCGCGATCCGGCACTCCTATGCCCTACGGCGTTCCCCTTTCGTCTCTCGTTGTGAGTGGGTGTTAAACGTTCTCGGAATGGACCGAGGTTTGCCAAGAGGCCTTGGTATAGCCCCGGTAGACTGCCTGTCAAGTTTCGTGCCATTTGGAGCTCGTTTGGTACTCCAACAGTTAACCGGGTAACCGTAAAGCCCCTCTCTCTTTGCAGCCCAACATCCCTTCCAAAGTGGCCCAAAACCCACCTAACTCCCCTCCATGCTCTCGGTCGTTCGATCATGATCGTGTGGGCGAAAACCGCTCCTCATTTGGACTCTTCTAGCTCCCTCTACCTATAAAACTAGCCCCTCCCCCGAAATTCGCGGATGAATCCCCCCGAAACCCTAGTTTTTCTCCTCTGCGCCGCGCCGGACATGTCCGTCCCCGGCCGGACATGTCCAGCCGCCGCCCCGACCAATCCCGCCGCGCCACCTGGCCTCCCGCGTCCTCCCCGCCGGCTCCCCGCGCCGCCGGCCCGCCCGCAGCCCACAACAGGCCCGCGCGG
>NC_057807.1:38316243-38340963 GCF_018294505.1 Triticum aestivum
GGTCCGCGCCGGTGCGCCCCGAGCCCGCCTGCACCTCGCCAGCCCCTGCTCCGGCGAGCTCGCCCCCGAGTCCCTCCATCGCCGTCCCCGCGCCTTCTCCGGCCAGATCCAGCCGGGAACGGGTGCCCCGCGGCCGGATCCGCCTACTCCCGGCATCCCCGACATCGCCGGCCTCCTCCAAGCCGTCTCCGGCGAGATCCGCGCCACCTCGGCATCCGTGCCCGCAGGTTGACTTTTCCCCCCGAAATCCACTAAGTCCCAGATTTTTGCAATAATCATGCCATGTTCGTCATGTTATATCTCTGCATCCGTAGCTTCGTTTCGTGCGTGTAATATGTCAAATTGTTCGCCTCGACGAGTACATCATTTCATTCCATTGCATCATATTCATTTGAGCTCATCTTAATGCCTGAATCATCGTTGTAAGAGTGCTTCATAATGTTTTCTGCTGTCTGTTATCAGAACGAGCTCTTTTGTCATTTTTGCCATGATTGATGTGTGCATCCTATGAGGTTGATGTCTTCATGTGTTTTGATCTATGATATATCTTTTTTACAGTGGTGTTTGCCATGTATTTTTGTGATCAATGTGGTGACTAGCACAAGCATGCAAACTAGGCATCGTGATGTTGCTGATTTTAGTTCCTGTTCTGCTGTTATTTGCATGCCATGTAAACTTGATTCTACAGAGAGATCCATGCATATTTTGAGATACTTCAGTAAGGGTGTTTTGAACATGTGGTTTTTGTCTATCCATTCATGCCCTTTGTTGCAATTATGGAGTAGTCTAGCATGTCATGTTCGTGCTCTACTGTTGCTTCAAAATGTTTCCTGGCAGATTGTTTACGTGTTATTCAATTTGGCCAAGCTTGTTGTAGTTGATCCTTGCATGCTATGGACTTTTTCTTGACTTGGTTTGTTTCACAAACATGTCTTCTTGATGATGCTATGCTTATCTTGTCATGAAATGACTTGTGGTGAGTGTATCGAGCTTGTTAAGTAGTGTTCATGATGTTGCTGTTTTGCTAGGCTGAATCTGTTATTTCGTGATGCTATATAAACATATTGCTACTAATCATTCTATGCATAATCTGGAGATGTTCTATAAACATGTTTTAATCTACATGTCATCCTCTATCCATCCATGCCCCTAGTTGTATTTATAGCTTGCTGTAGCTTGTTCATATCTTGCTCCAAAGTTGCTTCATAATGTTGCTGTCAGCCTGTTTACATTAAGTTCACTTGTTCCCATATGTTTTGCTAGTGTTCCATGCATCCTATGACCTTGCTATTGCCATGCTTAGATTCACAACTATGCCTTCTTACTGTTGGGTGCCTTGCCATGCCATGTTTTGCTCTGTAGTGAGTTGCACAAGCTCATCTACATGCCTTCATAATTATGTTCCTGCCATGTTTGAATCTGTAATATAACTTGCTATGTTTACGTGGGTGCCATCATATTTTCTGATCCTTTTTGGCTTATGGTCAGTAAGGGACTTTTGATCTATGCATTTAGTAGATTCATAGCATGCCTTTGTTTGCCATGATAAGTTCCTGTAACATGTTGTTTGATAGCTCTAAACATTGCATCGTGATGTTATTTTCTGCAGAGTCTGAAATTGTTATAACTTGCAATCTTACCGTGTGTGTCTGAGCATGTTCTAATGATTTCTGGAGTTAGCTCAGTTTCATGTTTTGTAATGCTTTACCTGTACATCATGCCCATGTCTTTTGTTTTCATGTTGAGATGTTGTAGCATGTTGTTTTGATACTTTGAATATGCCTAGTTGCTGTTTTGGACAGATTGTTGCTATAACTTGTATAGAGTGTGTGTGTTGAACCGTTGCTCTGTTTTGAGTGTGCTCTATATGAAACTTGCTTAGAATTGCATGTAGTTTCATATTATCATGTTGCATACTTGTTTTGAGGTGTTTGCTTGATGTTTGGGTGCATTTTGCATCAATGCCATGTTTTACTTGTTTTGCTCATATCTTCTAGGCCGTAGCTCCGAACTAAATGAACTTTATATGTAACTTGACTAGAATCTCGTGTAGATCATCGTTGTGCATCTTAACTTGATGTTTAACTACTTGAACATAATGTTTATTCAGATCTGGACCAATTTCGAAATATGCGTATGAGGACTTACCGGAATTGTTATATGGTGTTCCCGGCCTCATTTAAACTTGCCTTGATGTGTTGCTCTTGTTTGCATCATCTCTTGCCATGAGTAGCCTCAGCTAGGTTGGTCATGCATCATGCTTGTTGTGCATCATGCCTTGTTCATGTGTGGTGTGTTTACCATGTTGTGTGCCTCTTTTCGATAGTTCCTGTTTCGTTGCGATCGTGAGGATTCGTTCGTCTTCGGTTGGTTCGGCTTCATCCGTTCGTCTTCTTCATGGACTCGTTCTTCTTCCTTACGGGATTTCAGGCAAGATGACCGCTACCCTGGATCTCACTACTATCATTGCTATGCTAGTTGCTTCGTTCTATCGCTTTGCTGCGTTACCTATCTTTTGCTCATCAAGCCATCCCAAATTGCCATGAACCTCTAACCTTTGACACCTTTCCTACGCAAACCGTTGTTTGGCTATGTTACCGCTTTTGCTCATCCCCTCTTATAGCGTTGCTAGTTGCAGGTGAAGTTGAAGATTTCTCCATGGCGGACAGGATTTTGGTTGGGATATCACAATATCTCTTATATTATTAATGCATCTATATACTTGGTAAAGGGTGGAAGGCTCGGCCTTTTGCCTAGTGTTTTGTTCCACTCTTGCCGCCCTAGTTTCCGTCATACCGATGTTATGTTCCCGGATTTTGCGTTTCTTACGCGGTCGGGTGATTTATGGGACCCCCTTGACAGTTCGCTTTAAATAAAACTCCTCCAGCAAAGGCCCAACCTTGGTTTTACCATTTGCCTCACCACCACCTACCCCTTTCCCTTGGGTCGGCCAACCCGAGGGTCATCTTTATTTTATCCCCCCCGGGCCAGTGCTCGTTGTGAGTGTTGGTCCAAACTGTCGGCCGCCGGTGGCCACCAGGGGCAACTCTGGGCTGGCCTACCGGAAGTCTGGACAATCCGGTGTGCCCTGAGAACGAGATATGTGCAGCTCCTATCGGGATTTGTCGGCACAGCGGGAGGCTTTGCTGGTCTTGTTTTACCATTGTCGAAATGTCTTGTAAACCGGGATTCCGAGTCTGATCGGGTCTTCCTGGGAGAAGGTCTATTCCTTCGTTGACCGCGAGAGCTTGTCATGGGCTAAGTTGGGACACCCCTGCAGGGTATATTCTTTCGAAAGCCGTGCCTGCGGTTATAGGCAGATGGGAATTTGTTAATGTCCGGTTGTAGATAACTTGACACCAGATCCGAATTAAAACGCATCAACCGCGTGTGTAGCCGTGATGGTCTCTTCTCGGCGGAGTCCGGGAAGTGAACACGGTTTCTGGGTTATGTTTGACGTAAGTAGGAGTTCAGGATCACTTCTTGATCATTGCTAGTTTCACGACCATTCTGCTTGCTCTCTTCTCGCTCTTATTTGCGTATGTTAGCCACCATATATGCTTAGTCGCTGCTGCAGCCTCACCACTTTACCCCTTCCTTTCCCTTTTAAGCTTTGCTAGTCTTGATACCCATGGTAATGGGATTGCTGAGTCCTCGTGGCTCACAGATTACTACAACAACAGTTGCAGGTACAGGTTTTGCGATGATCATGACGCGAGAGCGATGCTTGCTTGCGTTGAGTTCTTCTTCTGCTTCTTTGATCAGGGGATAGGTTCCAGGTCGGCAGCCTGGGCTAGCAGGGTGGATGTCGTTTGAGTTTCTGTCTGTGATTCATCCGTAGTCGGATGATGCTCTGATGTATTGTGATGTTGTATTCATGTGGCATTGTATGTCTCTTGTATGTATCCCCATCTATTATGTAATGTTGATGTAATGATATCCACCTTGCAAAAGCGTTTCAATATGCGGGTCTATCCTTGGTGGGACCTTCGAATTCCTTTTGGCTAGGGTCGCATATTGGGCGTGACAGACGTGAGCCAAGGCGTGTCGGCATCCTTGGCTGTTTGCGGCACCAGATCTGGCCGCCCCTGCATCCTCTGTCTCTGGATGAGCCATGCCACGGCCAGATCCGGTTTGCTTCATCGTGGGGCGCCAGTTCTCGTGTCGTTGGGGAGTGGTTGGCGGGGACGTGAAGACCGGGAGAAATCCTAGGCCAGCCTTGCTGGTCTCGACGACGGCGACGCGCCGCTACCCTCCTTGGAGGCGCCGCCTGGGTATGTTCCTCTATCCCCTCCCCCTCCTTGCCTCCCGGGAGAAATCCTCAACGATGTTGGGCGACGGCGGCGCCCTTGGCGTCGCTCCCTTCCTGAAGGCGCCTTTTTGGGAGCTAGGTGGGCGTGGAGTTTCTCGAAGATATGTTTCGTGTGCAGCGGCGGCGGTAGCTGACCTCCCACGACAACGGCGACTTCCTAAGTGACTATTTCTGGAGCTCTCCGGTCTGCTGCGAGGTGCCCTGCCTGGCCCGTGGTTCCTCCTGGGCAAGAGGGGATCAGGTTCCCCCCCTACGGCGGCCCTTCTCAGCTAACCTTGAGAAAAAGAAAAAAAGAAAAAGGATAACACCTTGGTGAAGTCCAGGTTTTGAATCTTGGTTTCCTTGAACAGCGAGATAAGGGCAGCGGCGAGTAAGCAGTGGACACGGCAGCCGGAGTAGCCAGTGGTGGTGCAGGTGGACAGCGTGTCCGGGGTGGAACACGGCGGTGCCGTCCTCTCTAGCGTCTTGTGAAGGGTGGCCGCAATTGCTGGGAGAGCACGCGGTGGGGCACGGTGAACGCCGCAGCCGGAGTGGGCGTCCTTCCTTGGAGCTCTCTTCCTTCAACGGTCGAATGCATGTACACCCCAAGTGACCATCTATCAAGCAGTAAGATTGTCCCCTTAGTCGAGTGACATACATATTCCTTTGGTCACTGTATAATTGAACACCTGATTAGTACACATTCAGAGGAGCATGACCAACTGATATACTACCCTATCAGGTGTTTGGTGGTAGTCACAGTATTGTTGTCAGAGAAAACAAGCTGAATACCCTGCTGGGACGTAGACATGGAAAGTGAAGTTGTTCCTACTGAAGTCTGAACATTTGGATATTTAGACCGAAGATTAGTAACAGGGAGAGAGGAGTCGTACCATCTGCTTTACCTCCTTGCTGTTGAATGTATACTTTGTGGCTACCTCTGTTCATATTCCCACAGCGTCGGGAGGGGACACTCCGAAGCCGTCTTTAGCGTGTTGATCCACCAGGCCCTTCTCTTGCATTACATGATCAGCTAAAACTAATGCATCAGTTTCTCAGCCTTCATCCACCTGACCCTCGCTGAGTTCAGGATCCACACATTCTGCAGGGTAGTTATTAATCCAGCCACCAGGCATGCCAGGCAGTATGCTGATGAATGACACAAGTTGCAGCAATGAGATGGGGGAGAGTTTTACCTGAGTTAGTGAGTTGTACATTGTCTTTCTGCATCCTGCGCTTGATGGCATGATTCTGGTTCAACGTTTGTTTGAGCACATGCACGTTCTGGATGACAAACACAAGTAGATCATTACCATGGATATTGAGTAGTGGCTAGCGAGTTAGCGTGAAGCAGTACCACCTGCCATGTAGTAAGCAGCATAACGTGTGCTCCCTCCGTTCCTAAATATAAGTCTTTGAAGAGATTTCACTATGAACCACATACAGATGTATGTAGATGCATTTTAGAGTGTAGATTCACCCATTTTGCTCCGTATGTGGTTCATAGTGAAATCTATCCAAAGACTTATATTTAGGAACGGAGGGATTAGTATATAGGCATAGAAACATTGCAAATTTAAGGATCATAGTGATTATTAGACTCCACCAATATGTGCTTCAGTTTGATATTTAACAATTTATTCCCACTTGTACCAATATCCCGCGCTTGGATGTAGGCCGGGCTGTCGGCTCCCGTACCCCGCCCCTCCCCTCACCTCACCGCAGCCCACCGCCGCTCAAGGTCCTCCTTCCAAACCCACCGACCTCATGTTCTCCGGTGACGACCCCGCACCCCTAATCCGCACCAGTAAACCTGCTTCCAGGCCTTCGCATGGGACGTTGGGAGCGTGAAAAATATTGAGATTTAGCAAACGTGTTTAAATATGTTTGATATAAGTGACCAAAATATACCAGAATATTGTTAATGTAATGGATATCGCAATAAAGATCATCTGCATCCATGCTACTTTATACTATTCTTTCAGTTTCTATGGTTTCAGTTGTACTGACAACAAAAAAGCAGCCTCCCGACCTCATGCATGTTAGTACTAGTAAAACAAATGAATGAAGGAATGAATGAATGAATAGAAAATGATGTTCGTGCGCTTCCGATCCTCTTTGTAGTGACAAGCTTTCAATCATCGTCGTCGTCATCGCCGATATATTTCCGGCCGCCTCTCGAAGTAGTGGCCCCATCTTGTAGACGACGGCGCTTGTAAACAGGCTCCTCATCGTCCGAGGACTCGTCTTGGGCGGGTGGCAGGTTGACAGCATGCTCGTGGATGAACTCAAGGATGACGTGGGTGGGGATGAAGAAGGACACGGGGCCGTCGTACCCACCATGGAGGGTGCCCTTGACCTGTTGCGAAGGGTTAAAAAGGGGCCCTCCCGACGACCCCAGCTCGCTGCCTATGGCAGCCTCCAGCAGATCCACGTCGTAGCCCACACTGGTGGCGCTCATCGCTCGCAGGGATCGCATCTGACCCTCGAGCCCTACTATGAACGTGCCAGGACGGACGAAACGGTGGCCAAGAAAACAGCAAGCACTGCTCCCCCAGCTGCGGCGCTGCGCTGAAGGGGAGCACAGGGTGCGGATGTGTGCAGGGCACTCTCTGGAATCCTTGGGTTCTGATGGCCAGCTCTCCCACGCTCACACGAAGCATCAGGAGATCCTGCGCACAGTTGATTCCCGAGGCTGGTGCTGGCGTGTATGCGCGACCCCCGATCCCCTGTCGATGCCAGAAGTCCTCCTCCGCGTGTATGCAGACGACCGGGATCGTGAAGAGCTGGTTTAGCTTGGCCGCCGAGATAGGGCACCTCACCGCGTGGAAGAGATGGTCCACTATGTGGGCGGTGGTCAGGATGTAGAGCTGGTCGCCCACAAGCCCGGCAGCTATCCCTGTCTCCGTGAGCCACTCTTTCGCCAGGAGGTGGGCGAGTAGTGGGTTGACCTTGGTCTTGGCTGCTTTTGCAAGCCTCTTCATCTCCTCAGATTCGGCTTCGACGGGCGTGAACTCGACCAGAAAAACCGAAGACCAGCGCTGTTGTGGGCAGAAGAGCCATCGCCAGGCTGCGAAAGAAGAAGCAGCAGCAGCGAAGCAATCCATCAATAACAAGGCAGCCGGAGACTCCCCTCGAGAACCATTGCATGCATAAATAAACGCAGCGTGCATTGCGTGCGTGCAGAACGATTAGTACGACAGGACTAGTAGAATCTACCGAGTATTCAATGCTGCACAGTGATGCAAAATCTTGCTCGGTACGTGGCCGAAAGATTGGAAATTGGAAAAAGAAAAACCCGTGCTTGACATTCAGCATACGCAAACAAGAACATCGTTCAAAGCCGCGGGACAAAACGAGCCACCGAATTAACGCACCCCAACAATTACCCAGCGGTGGATCGACAAAACCGAAACAAATCTAGCTATAGCTATGTTCATCGGTAATCAATCAAACAATCATCAGACGCATGAAAAGCCGTAACGGGGGAAAAGGATCGATCGAGCGAGCAAGCGGGCCACAAGTTCACGCACCTCCTCAGAGATCGCCGCCAACTCCACGCTCTTGCCCGCGCCGCCCGGAGAGATCTCCGCCAACTCCACGCTCTTGCCGGCGCCTCCCGGAGAGATCGCCGCCTCCTCCGCGTTCTTGCCGGCGCCTCCCGCAGAGATCGCCGCCTCCTCCGCGTTCTTGCCGGCGCCTCCCGCAGAGATCGCCGCCTCCCCCGCCTTCTTGCCGCCGCCTCCCGCAGAGAGCGCCGCCTCACCCGCCTTCTTGCGCCGCCGCGGAGAGATCGCCGCCTCCTCCGCCTTCTTGCCGGCGCCGCCCTCCGCGTTCTTGCCTGCGGCGGTCTAATGCGAACAAATGTACTAGTAGATTGGATCGTTCGCGTCGCGAATTAGGGATTGGTGGGTTATTATCGTTCCACCGACCGGTTTATACTTTTGTAACTCAGCTAGAGCGCGCGACGTACGCGCCGCTCGGCCATGTCAGCCCAGTTGTTATCACGTCATGGACCGCCGCTATAATAGTGCGTGCGTTGCGGCCCATTTGCCGAATAAATGTTCGGTATAATTCTAGTTTTTTGGCCGTACGATCGCCGACTAGCTAGCCGCTCCCATTTTATAAGTTTTTTTAGGGAAGCCAACATCTTATATTGGCTTGATGCTAGCGTCTGGGTCTGGTGCTAGTGACTTTCGCCTTTTTTTTTCCAAAATAATTCTTATATTACTCAATCAAATCACTGGTACAGTCACACTTAACAACGTTCAAAATGACCTCCGGTCCCGACCCAAGCCATACAACAGTTCGGCGGCCTTGAGTCCTCCCAAAATTTGACAAAACATTTTTTTAACCGGGCATAACTCCTTTCCATTACTGCGACATAACGGAAATACATCAATGTCTAGAGAATAAGACGGGAAAGAGGAAAGCGGGTTCAAGCATCGCCAGGAAACCCACTGTAAGCACTCGCCATCGAGATTACTTACTGTGGGGCGAAAACCCAACGACACTATTACATCGAAATACTATCCACCAAAAGCCATAGAATTATTACAACTTTGTCGAATATGTCACGCCCCGATCTGGATCGAGGGCGACCAGAGTAGGCTTGATAGAGGAAGGGGGTGAGGATGGCGTGAAGAAGGGGATGAGCACGAGAGGGAGAGGGTGAGGGAGTACATAATACTTCTCAATAGCCTGTCTGTTACATCACTCGTCCAAGGTTAAGTACCCACCCAACCCGGCCCTTGGCCATCAACTCGATTAGAGCTGGCTAACACACGCACGCTACACTTGGCTATGCCAACTGGCGGTCACTCGGTGGTGCTCAGCACTGCCGTGGTGACATTCTCCCCTCCTTGAGAAGGGACTCCCTCCTCGATGGTGTTGTCTTCCCAGATGCTTGCTTGTGGGTAGCGCCGACGAAGCACGTCATAGTCCTCCCAGGTGGTGGACGGCGGAACGATATCCCAGGCCACTTGCAACTGGATCACTGGTGCGTTGCCGCACTTCATCATCCTTCTGTCCACTATTTCCACTGGCAATGTCTTCACTCTCGACAGACTGTAGTGACAGGTGAAGTCTACTACACAACCTTCTTCTTGTAGACGTTGTTGGGCCTGCAAGTGCACAGGTTTGTAGGACAGTAGCAAATTTCCCTCAAGTGGATGACCTAAGGTTTATCAATCCGTAGGAGGCGTAGGATGAAGATGGTCTCTCTCAAACAACCCTGCAACCAAATAACAAAGATTCTGTTGTGTCCCCAACACACCCAATACAATGGTAAATTGTATAGGTGCACTAGTTCGGCGAAGAGATGGTGATACAAGTGCAATATGGATGATAGATAAAGGTTTTTGTAATCTGAAAATATAAAAACGACAAGGTAACTAATGATAAAAGTGAGCGTAAACGGTATTGCAATGATAGGAAACAAGGCCTAGGGTTCATGCTTTCACTAGTGCAAGTTCTCTCAACAATAATAACATAGATAGATCATATAACAAGCCCTCAACATGCAATAAAGAGTCACTCCAAAGCCACTAATAGCGGAGAACAAACGTAGAGATTATGGTAGGGTACGAAACTACCTCAAAGTTATTCTTTCGGATCGATCTATTAAAGAGTTCGTACTAGAATAACACCTTGAGACACAAATCAACCAAAACATAATGTCACCTAGATACTCCATTGTCACCTCAAGTATCCATAGGCATGATTATACGATATGCATCACACAATCTCAGATTCATCTATTCAACCAACACAAAGTACTTCAAAGAGTGCCCCAAAGTTTCTACCGGAGAGTCAAGAAAACATGTGCCAACCCCTATGCATAGGTTCATGTGCAGAACCCGCAAGTTGGTCACCAAAACATACATCAAGTGGCACGTGATATCCCATTGTCACCACAAATAAACACGGCAAGACATACATCAAGTGTCCTCAAAGTAAAGACTCAAACCGATAAGATAACTTCAAGAGGGAAACTCAATTCATCACAAGAGAGTAGAGGGGGAGAAACATCATAAGATCCAACTATAATAACAAAGCTCGCGATACATCAAGATCGTGTGAAGTCAAGAACACGAGAGAGAGAGAGAGAGAGAGATCAAACACATAGCTACTGGTACATAACCTCAGCCCCGAGGGTGAACTAGTCCCTCCTCGTCATGGAGAGCACCGGGATGATGAAGATGGCCACCGGTGATGGATTCCCCCTCCGGCAGGGTGCCGGAACGGGCTCCCGAGAGGTTTTTGGTGGCTACAGAGGCATGCGGCGGCGGAACTCCCGTTCTATCTTGATATTCGATGGTTTTGGGGTACATAGGGTTATATAGGTGAAAGAAGTCAGTCGGGGGGTCCTCGAGGGGTCCACGAGACAGGGGGCGCGCCCTACAGGGGGGCGCGCCCTCCTATCTCGTGGCTGCCTCGAGGATCTTCTGACGTGAACTCCAAGTCTCCAGGATCATATTCTTCCAAAAAAATCACGCTGCCGAAGGTTTCATTCCGTTTGGACTCCGTTTGATATTCCTTTTATTCGAAATACTAAAACAGGCAATAAAACAACAATATGGGCTGGGCCTCCAGTTAATAGGTTAGTCCCAAAAATGATATAAATGTGTAAAATAAAACCCATAAACATCCAAAAGGGGTAATATAATAGCATGGAACAATCAAAAATTATAGATACGTTGGAGACGTATCAACAGGTAACTTAGAGAACACTGGACTATAGTTGGGTGTGAAGGTTTCAATAGCGAAATGTGAAACACCAGATGGATTCTGTTGTCCGGGGGAAGATCCAGCTTGTATGCAGAGGGGCCGATCTTGGCGAGGACAGCGAAGGGGCCAAAGAACTTGAGTGCCACCTTCGTACAAGGGCGACTGGCCACGGATTTCTGCACATATGGCTATAGTTTCAGCAGAACCTGCTCCCCTATCTGAAATACTCTCTTTGTCCGGTTCAGGTCAGCGAATTTCTTGTGCTTGGCTTGCACCCGTGTCAGGTGCGCGCGAAGGTTGTCTTTGTGCAGTGAACAATCCCACTGTTCTCCGTCCGGCAAGGATGGTTGGGATGCCGGCCAGGTGGCCATGTTCCCCTCGTTGGCGTCGACACCGTACAGAGCTTTGTAGGGAGAGCAGTGTTGGCGCCAATCCACAGCCGGCCCTGGCGACGGATGAGCCCATGGTACAGCTCGTACTCCTCGTCATCCGGGCTGTGAAGAGCAAGTTGTTGCAGCCGTTCTTGGGCGTCTGTATCGGTGGCGTAGGAGAGCCACCTCCTGGATCCATGTGGGCTAGCATAGAGACAATGCGTTGGCGCTGAAGTTGCTGCCCACGCGGGAGAGCGCGTCCGCTGCGCCGTTGTCGATGACGCGCTTGTATTGGAACTTGAATTGCAGGCCTACAAGCTTCGACATCGCGCGGTGCTGGACGTCAGTCACCAGCTGTTGATCGCCCAATGTGCACAGGCTCTTGTGGTCGGTGACGATGGTGAATGGCCCGCTTTGCAGGTAGGAGTGCCACTTGTCCACGGCCATCATTACCGCCAAAAATTCCTTCTCATAAGTTGACAGTTTCTGGTTCTTCACTCCTAGCGCCTTGTTGTAGTAGGCGATGGGGTGGCCTTCTTGTACCAGCACCACGCCAATTCCCGTGTCGCAAGTGCCTGTCTCGATTGAGAAGGGCTTGTCGAAATCTGGGATGGCGACCATCGGCGTGGTCACCATCGCCGTCTTGAGCGTGTCGAATGCGAGCTGCGCAGACTCAGGCCACTCGAAGCCTTTCTTGGTGAGCTGCTGTGTAAGTGGCTTGAAGATGATCCCGTAGTGGGGCACGAACTTGCAATAGTAGCCGGTGAGCCCCAGAAATGCACGGAGCTCAGTGGCATTTTCAGTGTAGGCCACTGCGCCATGGCTTCTGTCTTCTCTGAGTCCGTCGCGACGCCTTGCTTGGAGATGACGTGGCCAAGATAATCGATGTGATCTTGCGCGAAGGAGCACTTTGACATCTTGGCGTAGAGCTAGTGCTCACGGAGCAAGCTTAGGACTTGTCGGAGGTTCTCCAGGTGTTCTTCCAGTGTCTCACTGAAAATAAGGATGTCGTCAAGGAATATGATGACGAACTTACGTGTATACTTGGCGAAGATCGCGTTCATCAAGCACTGGAAGGTTGCAGGGGCATTCATCAAGCCAAACGGCATGACATAGAACTAAAAGTGGCAATGGCGAGTTTTGAATGATGTCTTGTGTTCATCCTCCTCGCGCATGCAAATCTGATGATAGCCGGCGCGCAAGTCCAGCTTGGAGAAGAATGCCGCGCCAGCTAGCTCGTCAGGAGTTCATCGACGATTGTCAAGGGGAACTTGTTATTCACGGTGAGGTCATTGAGGCGTCTACAATCCACTGATAACCCTCAAGTATACGGGATAGTTGTAGCCTCTTTTGATAAGTAAGAGTGTCTAACCCAATGAGGAGCTAAAGGTAGAACAAATACTCTCTCAAGTCCTATCGACCACTGATACGACTCTACGCACGCTTGACGTTCGCTTTACCTAGAACAAGTATGAAACTAGAAGTACTTTGTAGGTGTGATAGGATAGGTTTGCAAGATAATAAAGAACGCGTAAACAAAAACTAGGGGCTGTTTAGACAAAGATGCAATAAAGTAAATATAGCGAGTGTGGAAAAGTGGTGGTAGGAGTTGGGAAATTGTCCCTAAGCAATTGACTACATTACTAGACCGATAGCAAGTTTTATGTGGGAGAGGCATAAGCTAACATACTTTATCTTCTTGGATCATATGCAATTTTGATTGGAACTCTAGCAAGCGTCCACAACTACTAAAGATTCATTAAGGTAAAACCCAACCATAGCATTAAAGCATCAAGTCCCCTTTATCCCGTACGCAACAATCCCCTTACTCGGGTTTATGCTTCTGTCACTCAAGCAACCCACCATAAAAGAATCATGAATGTATTGCAACACCCTACAGCGGGAATCCCTCACGCTTGCGCGACACGGAGGGCACAATAGGACAGCAACATAACAACAAGCAAATTAAATCAATCATAGCAATTCATCAACCACCAATAGGACAACTAAAATCTACTCAGACATCATAGGATGGCAACACATCATTGGATAATAATATGAAGCATAAAGCACCATGTTCAAGTAGAGGGTACAGCAGGTTGCGGGAGAGTGGACTGTTGAATATAGATGGGGGAAGGTGATGGAGATGTTGGTGAAGATGATGGAGGTGTTGGTGAAGATCGCGATGATGATGATGTTTCCCGGCGGCGTTCCGGCGCCACTGGAAGCAAGGGGGAGAGAGCCCCCCTTCTTCTTCTTCTTCCTTGACCTTCTCCCTAGATGGGAGAAGGGTTTCCCCTCTGGTACTTGGCTTCCATGGCATGGGAGGGGCGAGAGCCCCTCCGAGATTGGATCTATCTCTCTGTTTCTGCGTTCTGAGATTCTTCCCCTTCACCGTTTCTTTTATATCTGGAGATCCGTAACTCCGATTGGGGTGAATCTTTCGCCCAGATTTTTCTCGTAAAATTAGCTTTATTGCGGCAAAAGAAGGGCGTCAACCGCCTTACGGGGTGACCAGAAGAGTCCAGGGAGGGCCTGCCTCCCTGGGGCGCGCCCCCGTGTCTCCTGTCCCCCTCGGGCACCGTCTCGCGTTGATTTTACTTCCCAAAAATCATAAATATTCCAAAATAATTCTCCATCCATTTTTATCCCGTTGGACTCCATTTGATATTGGGTTTCTGCGAAACAAAAAACATGCAACAGACAGGAATTGGCACTGGGCACTGGACCAATATGTTAGTCCCCAAAATTATAAAAAGTTGCCAAAAGTATATGAAAGTTGAAGAATATTGGCATGGAACAATCAAAAATTATAGATATGACAGAGACGTATCAGCATCCCCAAGCTTAATTCCAGGTCGTCCTCGAGTAGGTAAATGATAAAAAAAGATAATTTTTGATGTGGAATGCTACCTAGCATAATCTTGATCATAAGTCTAATCATGGCATGAATATTAAGACACGAGTGATTCAAAGCAATAGTCTATCATTTGACATAAAAACAATAATACTTCGAGCATACCAATAAAGCAATCATGTCTTTTCAAAACAACAAGGCCAAAGCAAGCTTATCCCTACAAAATCATATAGTTTGGCCATGCTTCATTTTCGTCACACAAAATGCCCCCATCATGCACAACCCCGATGACAAGCCGAGCAATTGGTTCATACTTTTTAACGTGCTTCAGCTTTTTCAACCCTCACGCAATACATGAGCGCAAGCCATGGATATAGCACTATAGGTGGAATAGAATATGATGGTGGAGGTCTATGTGGAGAAGACTAAAAAGGAGAAAGTCTCACATCGACGCGGCTAATCAATGGGCTATGGAGATGCCCATCAATTGATTTCAATGCGAGGAGTAGGGATTGCCATGCAACGGATGCACTAAGAGCTATAAGTGTATGAAAGCTCAACATAAGAAACTAAGTGGGTGTGCATCCAACTTGCTTGCTCATGAAGACCTAGGGCATTTGAGGAAGCCCATCGTTGGAATATACAAGCCAAGTTCCATAATGAAAATTCCCACTAGTGTATGAAAGTGATAACATAGGAGACTCTCTATATGAAGAACATGGTGCTACTTTGAAGCACAAGTGTGGAAAAAGGATAGTAACATTGCCCCTTTTCTTTTTCTTTTCTTTTTCTTTTTTTTCTTTTTTTCTTTTTGGATGGGCTTCTTTGGCCCCCTTTTTTATTTAGGCTTCTTTGGCCTTTCCTTTTTTTCTTTTTTTTTCTTTTTCTTTTTTTATGGGGCAATGTTCTATAATGATGATCATCACACTTTTATTTACCTACAACTCAATATTACAAATCGATACTGGAACAAGGATATGACTCTATATGAATGCTTCCGGCGGTGTACCAGGATGTGCAATGATCTAGCGTAGCAATGACATCAAAAAATGGACAAGCCATGAAAACATCATGCTAGCTATCTTACGATCATGCAAAGCAATATGACAATGAATGCTCAAGTCATCTATATGATGATGATGGAAGTTGCATGGCAATATATCTCGGAATGGCTATGGAAATGCCATGATAGGTAGGTATGGTGGCTGCTTTGAGGAAGATATAAGGAGGCTTATGTGTGATAGAGCGTATCATATCATGGGGTTTGGATGCACCGGTGAAGTTTGCACCAACTCTCGAGGTGAGAAATGAAGGAAATATGCCCTAGAGGCAATAATAAAGTTATTATTTATTTCCTTATTTCATGATAAATGTTTATTATTCATGCTAGAATTGTATTAACCGGAAACATGATACATGTGTGAATACATAGACAAACATATAGTCACTAGTATGCCTCTACTTGACTAGCTCATTAATCAAAGATGGTTATGTTTCCTAACCATATACATGTGTTGTCATTTGATTAATGGGATCGCATCATTAGGAGAATGATGTGATTGACATGACCCATTCCGTTAGCCTAGCACTTGATCGTTTAGTATGTTGCTATTGCTTTCTTCATGACTTATACATGTTCCTGTAAGTATGAGATTATGCAACTCCCGTTTACCGGAGGAACACTTTGGGTGCTACCAAACGTCACAACATAACTGGGTGATTATAAAGGAGTACTACAGGTGTCTCCGAAGGTACATGTTGGGTTGGCGTATTTCGAGATTAGGTTTTGTCACTCCGATTGTCGGAGAGGTATCTCTGGGCCCTCTCGGTAATGCACATCACTATAAGCCTTGCAAGCAATGTAGCTAATGAGTTAATTATGGAATGATGCATTACGTAACGAGTAAAGAGACTTGCCGGTAACGATATTGAACTAGGTATTGGATACCGACGATCGAATCTCGGGCAAGTAACATACCGATGACAAAGGGAACAAAGTATGTTGTTATGCGGTTTGACCGATAAAGATCTTCGTAGAATATGTAAGAGCCAATATGGGCATCCAGGTTCCGCTATTGGTTATTGACCAAGAATAGTTTTAGGTCATGTCTACATAGTTCTCGAACCCGTAGTGTCCGCACGCTTAAGGTTTCGATGGCAGTTATATTATGAGTTTATGAGTTTTGATGTACCGAAGGAGTTCGGAGTCCCGAATGAGATCGGGGACATGACGAGGAGTCTCAAAATGGTCGAGACGTAAAGATCGATATATTGGACGACTATATTCGGAGTTCGGAAAGGTTCCAAGTGATTCGGGTATTTTTCGGAGTACCGGAGAGTTACGGGAATTCGCTGAAGAGTATATGGGCCTTATTGGGCCATACGGGAATAGAGGAGAGAGGCCAAAAGGAAGGAGGCATGCGCCCCCCCTCTGGTCCGAATTGGACAAGGGGCGCAGCCCCCCTTTCCTTCTTCCTCTCCCCGTCTTTCCCCTTCTCCTACTCCAACAAGGGAGGTGGAATCCTACTAGGACTAGGGAGTCCTAGTAGGACTCCACACTTGGCGCGCCCCCTCCTAGGGCCGGCCTCCTCCCCCTTGCTCCTTTATATACGGGGGCAGGGGGGCAACCCATGACACACATGTTGATCTACGGATCGTTCCTTAGCCGTGTGTGGTGCCCCCCTCCATCATATTCCACCTCGGTCATATCGTCGCGGAGTTTAGGCGAAGCCCTCATCGTCACCACGCCGTCGTGCTGACGGAACTCATCCTCGAAGCTTTGCTGGATCGGAGCCCGGGATCTTCATCGAGCTGAACGTGTGCTGAACTCGGAGGTGCCGTACGTTCGGTACTTGGATCGGTCGGATCGTGAAGACGTACGACTACATCAACCGCGTTGTGATAACGCTTCCGCTTACGGTCTACGAGGGTACGTGGACAACACTCTCCCCTCTCGTTGCTATGCCATCACCATGATCTTGCGTGTACGTAGGAATTTTTTTGAAATTACTACGTTCCCCAACAAGAAAGGGCAATGCACGGTACCGAAGAGGCTAGCAATGATGGCAACGTAAAAGTGCGTATAATCCATGGACTCAGAATAGTCATAAAGAACTCATATACTTATTGCAAAAGTTTATTAGCCCTCCAAGCAAAGTACTACTGCGCATGCCCCTAGGGGGATAGATTGGTAGGAAAAGACCATCGCTCGTCCCCGGCCGCCACTCATAAGGAAGACAAGCAAAGAAACACCCCATACTTCAAATTTGTCACACAACGGTTACCATACGTGCATGCTATGGGACTTGCAAACCTCAACACAAGTGTCTCTACAATCCACAACCACCCACTAGCATGACTCTAATATCACCATCTTTATATCGCAAAACTATTGCAAAGAATCAAACATATCATATTCAGTGATCTACAAGTTTTATGTAGGATTTTATGACTAACCATGTGAATGACCAATTCCTGGCATCTCTCTAAATAGATATAAGTGAAGCAAGAGAGTTTAATTATTTCTACAAAAGATATGCCCACACTCTAACAAATATAAGTGAAGCAAAAGAGCATTCTACAAATGGCGGTTTTCTATGTGAAGAGAAACATGCAATCCTAACTTCTCATGATATAAGTGAAGCACATGAAGCATTCTATAAAGCCATACTCAAAAGATTTAAGTGAAGTGCAATGAGAATTCTATAAATCAACCAAGGATTATCTCATACCAGCATGGTGCATAAAAGAAAAATGAAAACTAAATGCAAAAGACGCTCCAAGACTTGCACATATCACATGAACGAAACGAATACGAAAACATACCGATACTTGTTGAAGAAAGAGGGGATGCCTTCCGGAGCATCCCCAAGCTTAGACGCTTGAGTCTCCTTGAATGTTTACTTGGGGTGCCTCGGGCATCCCCAAGATTGAGCTCTTGCCTCTCTTCCTTTTCCTCGTATCGAGACATCCTCGATTAGACACTTCATCCACACAAAACTTCAACAGAAAACTCGGTAAGATCCGTTAGTATAATAAAGCAAATCACCACTCTAATTACTGTAGCAAACCAATTGATATCTTTTTTTTTTGCATTGTGTCTACTATAATATAGCTTTTCCATGGCTTAGTCCATTAATATAAATTGATAGATTCATCAAACCAAGCAAACTATGCATCAAAAAAAGAATCTGTCAAAAACAGAACAGTCTGTAGTAATCTGAACATCCACCATACTTCTGGTACCCCAAAAATTATACCAAAAATTAGGAAAAGTAAACAAGTTGTACAGAAAGATAGTGCAAAAAGAATCAGAACCGTTTGACATTCCAGTTAAAAATGTAAAATCGCGCACTACAGCCAATGTTTCTGTCCTGCACCGTACAAACCAACAAGCATTGTAAACATCCTAAAGGCAAACCTTGGCACATTATTTTTATAATACAATGGAATTGTACAAGGGGATAATTATTTTTGATGAAAAGTTTCTGTAATCAAGATTCACAAAGTTTCCATGAGCATGAACAAAGTTCTAGGAGCTCTCCCACTTCAACAATGCTTGTCTTTCTCACTTTCACTTTCCTTTTTTGAAAAGGTTTTAGGTTCCCCTCTTTATTTTTTTGTTTTTAAACTATATAAAAAAAGCACTCAACAGAAATAAATGACTCTCTAAAACTTCTGGGTTGTCTCCCTGGCAGTGCTTTCTTTAAAGCCATTAAGCTAGGCATATAGTGCTCAAGTAATGGATCCACCCGGATCCCAAGGTATATCAAAGCCAATTTTAATTAACAATGAGTTGTAATTTAGTAGTGAGCACAAAGTAACATATATCAAGCAACAGCGATGTCTAACTCTATTCCTATGCATCGGCATGTCATAAAAGAACAATTCATGCACACCAAGTAAAGGCCAATGCATAGTATAAGGAGTTTCTTGCAATTTTATCATATTGGAAACATAGAGAGGTGGAGATATAGTTCCTCTCTCATAATAATTGCAAGTAGGAGCAGCAAGCACATGCATATTACATTCATCAAAATCATCATGTGCAATGGTAAAAGGCAACCCATCAATATAATCCTTAATAAGCACAAACTTCTTCGATATAGTGTAGTCGGGAGAATTCAAAAAGATAATAGGAATATCATGCGTGGGTGCAATAGCAACAATTTCATGTTTAACATAAGGAACTATAGCAAGTTCATCTCCATAAGAATAATTCATATTGGCATCTTGGCCACAAGCATAGAAAGCATCATCAAAAAGGGATATTTCGAGAGAATCAACGAGATCATAGCAATAATCATCATAGCAATCATCCTTCGGTAAGCACAAAGGGGAATTAAATAATGTATGAGTTGAAGAGTTACTCTCATTAGAAGGTGGGCACGGGTGATCAATCCGCTCTTCCTCCTTTTGTTCTTCGCTCTCCTCATCATCTTTTTCATCCAATGAGCTCACAGTTTCATCAATTTCTTCTTCCATAGCTTCCTGCAAAATATTAGTCTCTTCTTGGACAGCGGAGACTTTCTCAATAAATGCATTAATATAGTAATTGTATTCATAATTTTCATAGCAATATCTAAGTATAGCAAGATTTTCTGGTCTATAAACTGAATCATCAAAATCATCAAACGCTTTAAACATAGATTCAACCTCATAAGCACCCATAAAAGCAACAAATTCTTCTAATTGTTCCACATGATAGTTATCAAAGATACCATTAGCATAAGAAGCTAAGGGTTCATTATCATTGAATTTGCATGAAAAGGGAAGGTGTGGAGCCTTCATCCTAGAGCAACAAGTATAATCATGTATCACGCATAGTTGACGAGCATACCAACGCAACCTAGAAGTTTGATCCCATAATAGTTTCCCTTTTTGTGTCAAGCGATAATCCCTAAAGTATTCACGTTGATCCAATGTGTCTCCCATAACATAACGGAATGGGGTTTTCTTAGGATTATTAAAGTAGTACATAATTTCTTTCACATAATGAACATCGAGGGTTTTAGGAGGTTCCCCATCTCCATGAGTAGCATCTACACCTATTTTTTTGGTATTTTGTGTTCCATATCCATAACTAAAGATAGAGAACAACTTAGAACAACAAATAAAAATTACTTAGTGATAAAGCAAACAAGCACACACGAGAATATTCACCCCACGCCATGACTCCCCGGAAACGGCGCCCGAAAAAGGTCTTGATAACCCGCAAGTATACGGGATAGTTGTAGCCTCTTTCGATAAGTAAGAGTGTCGAACCCAACGAGGAGCTAAAGGTAGAACAAATACTCTCTCAAGTCCTATCGGCCACTGATACGACTCTACGCACACTTGATGTTCGCTTTACCTAGAACAAGTATGAAACTAGAAGTACTTTGTAGGTGTGACAGGATAGGTTTGCAAGGTAATAAAGAACGCGTAAACAAAAACTAGGGGCTGTTTAGACAAAGATGCAATAAAGTAAATATAGCAAGTGTGGAAAAGTGGTGGTAGGAGTTGGGAAATTGTCCCTAAGCAATTGACTACGTTACTAGACCGATAGCAAGTTTTATGTGTGAGAGGCATAAGCTAACATACTTTCTCTTCTTGGATCATATGCACTTATGATTGGAACTCTAGCAAGCGTCCGCAACTACTAAAGATTCATTAAGGTAAAACCCAACCATAGCATTAAAGCATCAAGTCCCCATTTATCCCGTATGGCAACAATCCCCTTACTCGGGTTTATGCTTTTGTCACTCAAGCAACCCACCATAAAAGAATCATGAATGTATTGCAACACCCTACAGCGGGAATCCCTCACGCTTGCGCGACACGGAGGGCACAATAGGACAGCAAAATGACAACAAGCAAATTAAATCAATCATAGCAATTCATCCACTACAAGAAATATGTCAACTAGTGACCTTCTGTCAGTGACCCTGAAAGAATTGGTCATAGATCTATGACCATTTGAGACCAATTGGTCAAAAGCTGTTCGGGGGGCTCCAAATCCTAAACCATTGCGACCATTTTGTCCAAAAAGGTCGTAATTTCCTTACACGAAATGGTCATAAAGTAAACAGCGCTAGTCAGTTGCCTTATTTCTAGTTGTTAACAACCAATATAGATGGTCATAGCCTTGTAAATTATGGTGGGTTGCGATGACTAGGCGGCATCTCATCAGTTTTGCCTATGTGTCATGTCCATGTGTCAATTTTTGCCCTAGGTTGTGAAGCAACCTATATTTATGTTATTCCAAAAATTCCCAAAAAATTCTCATAAATTGTTTGGATCATATCTTTATCAAATATGTCAAAAACCTCCCTTTCCTAGTTCAAAAATAATTCAACAATATTCATTTTCCTATTCTGTTCAAAGCAGCACTTTATGAAAGAAGTACCACTTTGGCATGTCCAAATAGTATTCATTTTCTACAGTGCTTTCCTATGCCCAAATAACCATCCTCTACCAAATGCCAGCTCAATCCATTCAGTATTTTGAGCCCAGCTTCAACATTCGTATTTATGTCCAATGTGGTACTTTGCAAAGCAAGTACCACCTAGGCTCCTCCTTTTGAGCTAAATTTTTTTGAAGACAGTCTTCTTAGTAACTGATCTTCCTCAGCCAAAACTCACGCCCATTAGCCATGTACATTTCCCGTACCGCTAATCAAACACTTGGCTGCTAATTCATGTTTGAGCATCGATCGGTCTCCTCGTGAGAATCTTATGTTGTAATTTTCTTCCAAGAACCTACCTGGGGAGTTCCCAACCCACTAGACATGCCTAGGCCTCCCAGAACACATGGCAACGCCACGGTCACGCGGTGACCACGCGGCGGGCATGCGAGTTTACGCGCTCTAGAGTTGGGGCCCTCGGCCACCGCCCAAACCTCGACGTATCGCCACCAAACCATGTATTTATGATTAAATAGGTACTTATGTAACTAGAAATGATTTTTGGAAAAAATAAATAGCAAACTATGAGGCAGCTGCAATTCAAATTTGACCCGCTTCCAGCTGAATCGGCGGAAATTTGTATTTTTCATGAGAGGTGGATCAAAACTTTTTACACCCAACCATTTTGTCAATTGTGAATTAAATATGTCCTAGTATTTTAGAAAATTGATTTGGTCCAAATTTGCAACAACTATTTGGGCACTCGGAAAATGGAAAATGGTTTTTTCGTCCAAAGAAAATGAAAATTTCCTTAGGCAACATTGTTTGCCATTCCAATATGCACCCTTGTGCACAATACGAGATCATTTGAACAAACAATGCCATGAATGTGTCCATAAGATTGATCATTTGGCTTGAAAGCCATTGATCTCCACACGTGATAGCTCGTTTCTGAGAACACTTTTTTAAAATAATTGCCATATTACAAGATTGTTATTTTTCCTGGGAACTTGTCCACATATAATGACACAATACGAAGGTTTCCCAATTTTTTGTTTTTTTGAATTTTTTATGCCCGTTTCAAAATGCGGTCAAAACGGCGGGAATGACCGTTCCTAGCTAGTGGTTGAATATTGGAATTTTTTTGGTGTTTCTATGATTAAATAGATACTTATGTACCTAGAAATTATTTTTGGAAAAAATAAATAGCAAACTATGAGGCAGCTGCAGTTCAAATTTGACCCGCTTCCAACTGAATCGGCGGAAATTTGTCTTTTTCACAAGAGTTGGATCAAAAAATTTTACACCCAACCATTTTGTCAATTTTGCATTAAATATGTCCTAGTATTTTATAAAATTGATTTGGTCCAATTTTGCAATAATTATTTGGGAGGTCCTTCACAAAAAACCCTCCTTTTGGGCACTCAAAAAATGGAAAATGGTTTTTTCGTCCAAAGAAAATGAAAACTTCCTTAGGCAACATTGTTGGCCATTCCAATATGCACCCTTGTGCACAATATGAGATGATTTGAACAAACTATGCCATGAATGTGGCCATAAGATTTATCATGTGGCCTGAAAGCCATTGATCTCCACACGCGATAACTCGTTTCTGAGAACACTTTTTTAAAATAATTGCCGTATTACAAGTTTGTTATTTTTCCTGGGAACTTGGCCACATATAATGACACAATGCGAAGGTTTCCCAATTATTTGATTTTTTTGAAAATTTTATGCCCGTTTCAAAATGCGGTCAAAACGGCGGGAATGACCGTTCCTAGCTAGTGGTTGAATCATGGAATTTTTTTGTGTTTCTATGATTAAATAGATACTTATGTACCTAGAAATGATTTTTGGAAAAAAATAAAGAGCAAACTACAAGGCAGTTGCAGTTCAAATTTGACCCGCTTCTAACTGAATCGGCGGGAATTTGTCTTTTTAACGAGAGGTGGATCAAAACTTTTTACACCCAACCATTTGGTCAATTGTGCATTAAATATGGCCTAGTATTTTAGAAAATTGATTTGGTACAATTTTGCAACGATTATTTGGGAGGTCCTTCACAAAAAACCATCCTTTTGGGCACTCGGAAAATGGAAAATGGTTTTTTCGTTCAAAGAAAATGAAAACTTCCTTAGGCAACATTATTTGCCATTCCAATATGCACCCTTGTGCACAATACGAGATCATTTGAACAAACTATACCATGAATGTGGCCATAAGATTGATCATTTAGCTTGAAAGCCATTGATCTCCACACGTGATGGCTCGTTTCTTAGAACACTTTTTTAAAATAATTGCCATTCAAGATGCACATATAATGACATAATGTGAAGATTTTCCATTTTTTGATTTTTTTTTGAATTTTTCATGTCCGTTTCAAAATGCGGTCAAAACGGCGGGTATGGCTGTTTCAAGCTAATGGTTGAATATTGGGAAATTTTTGGCATTTCTCTAATTAAATAGATACTTATGTACCCAAAAATAAATTTTGGAAAAAGTAAAGAGTAAACTATGAGGCACGTGTAGTTCAAATTTGACTCGGTTCCTACTGAATCGACAAAACCCCATTTAAATGACCAAAAATAGGTAGAAAGATTGGAAATGCATGGAAATTGGTGATCATCCATAAAATGTGGTATAATTTGAGTGAAAATTTTAGTGGTGCCCTTTTGCAAAATATTTTTGATGGCTGCTTCACAAAATACCTCTATTTTCAGCACTTAGAAATTAATTTATATCACATATGTTCTGAACCAATCATGACTCTTTCCACGGATCACCCCACTATAGCTGATCTGAGCCGTCCACACACAATAGATCCAACGTCTGTCACTCACCTCTCCGCAACCCGACCCATACCCTAGTAGCCCGCGACACACTCTCCTCGCTCGATCCCCTTTGTCCTTCCACGCGCCGCCACCTCTCTCTCTTCCTCTCTCCGATCCAGATCGAAGACGGCAGCTACCGCCGATGGGATCCTACCGCATCACTCTCCCGCCGATGGGATCCCACCGCATCACTCTACCGCCCTCCACCCCACCACATCGTCTCCCACCGTCCACCCACACCGGCCATTTCACTCTCT